>NC_142136.1:16103484-16406515 GCF_024610735.1 Ursus americanus | reverse complement strand
GGCCAGAGAAGAACACATTTATCCTGCTTTTTGACGAGTGTGTGTATGTGTGTGTTTGCACGTGTGTGAGTAAGGAGAGATTCAAATGCACCTGAGTCACCTGGAGGGCCAGTTAATGGATAGGTTCCTGGGTTCACACACTGGAAATTTTGATGCTTTGAGCTGGATGGTACTCAGAGTTATTTAGCTTCAGCATCTGAAACAGGTAGTTTTTCAATATCCTGGTTTCAGTGAAATTGAGAGGTCAATTATCAGGACATAATGTAAGGCACAAAAAGATGACAGAGGTTTTTAAATCTTTGCTCCATCACATTCAATATTGGGGTCAGTTTAAGATCTGCCGAGAAAAAGTCCCCACTGTGTCAGACAGGATTTAAGCACCCATTGCTCATCAAACAATGTGTTTTATACATTAAGCCTCTTTTTTCCCTCTGATTTTGACAATGAGTTAAGCTCAAGATCCAGAACTCATTTGATCTTTTGCTGAACAAAATTATACTTCGTTGGAATTTTTAAAATTTTGTGAACTACAATTTTTTTCTCTTTTATTTTCTAGTTCATAGGATTAAAGGATACTTATTTTTTCACAATCTAGAAAATGCATTTTAATTTCTTCATGTCCTTTGTTGTTTTTATTTTTTTATTTTTTGCTTGGATGAGGTTTCTGAAGCCAAGTAACGTTTTTAAAAATAGCGTTTTTTAATTGCATTTTCTGATTCTAAATTAACATATACTTTTTGTTGAAAACCTGAATAACTGAACTTTAAAGTTTTAAAGGATTTAAAGTTTCTTTAAATTTATGTCTATCGGGGGGGTGCAGAAACGAAACCTGGTATGTCAAGACACTGAGGTAAAAATGTAATAATAACCAGTGTAAGCTTCTCATGAAAATTTATTCAAATAACTTCTGAAAAATAAAATAAATTAGAACTTTTAATTTCTGTGTTTCATAGTTCATAAATATGAAATGAAAAGTAGAACAGTCCCTGTTGGAGGGAGGGGATTTTCTATTTTCTGGGGATAGAATTCCCCCCACACTTCGTAACATTTAATCAGTACAACTTTGGGCCACTGCTACTGTGATTGAGTTGATGGTCTTGATTTAGAGTACAGGGAGAAGCCCTTTCAAACTAGGACAACATAGTGCTAAAGATTTATATGGTGCAATAAATCATGGTTATATTAAAAAATAGGTCAAGGGAGTACTTAAAAGAAATCCTCCCATGAAGGAATTTATGTAAAATAGAGAATGAAGAAAAAACAGCTTACACACTTTTAACGCCCTTCTTGAACAGTAGTTCACAGTTCTATGGACTTGGCCCCGTTATCATTAGGTCAGCCTGACTTGTTCTCTCTCTCTCTCCATTGTGCCCAAACATTTCAGGAGGGGAATGGCTTCTGAAGCTACTGTCAGGCCTGGAGCATTCCAAGCCCCCCTACAAACTGAGAACTAGCCCTCAGGCACAACCTGTGGTCAGTTTCAAGGTTTAGCTTGTCTCTAGTGCATAAAACTCAATTGTATTCTGTAGTTGAAGAAGTTGTGGAGCCGGTTTTAATTAATATTAGCATTGTGTATTTTTAAGTTGCTAAATACATTCCCCAAAAGTTTAGGCACTTCGTCAAAAAACATTTGAGATTGTTTTTCTCTTGGCTGCTTCTAAATCAGAAATCTCTCTTTTTTTCCTCCATGTAGATTCTAGGCGCCTAATGCAGTCGATATATTTTCTTCATTCACTCATTCATTCCCCATATTTGGGGAAAAGTCTGCTTTGCTCATGACATCATGCCAAGTTCTATTCAAAACAAACAAACAAAAAAGCCAGGTAAACAGCTCAGGCCTTGGAGTCAGAAACTAGGTTTCAAATGCAATATTTACAGCGTATTGACAAAGTGACCTCGAAGTTTCTTGAACTCTTTGGGCTTCATGTTTTCTCTTTTCAAAATGAGTGTAATAATTGTAGTTTTGAAAATGTACGTAAGGAGCCCAACAAGTGTTTGACAAAAAGTGAGGATTTAATTTATGATGGCTGTGTCCTGCTCGTCATCCTTGCCATCCTGTGCGTCCGTTCTTGTCCCTAAGAAGCTGACAGTCTCGGGGCGCCTGGGTGGCACAGCGGTTAAGCGTCTGCCTTCGGTTCAGGGCGTGATCCCGGCGTTATGGGATCGAGCCCCACATCAGGCTCCTCCACTATGAGCCTGCTTCTTCCTCTCCCACTCCCCCTGCTTGTGTTCCCTCTCTCACTGGCTGTCTCTATCTCTGTCGAATAAATAAAAATAAAATCTTTAAAAAAAAAAAAAAGAAGCTGACAGTCCCACAGAACCACTGAGACAAGAGCATAAATAACTGTAGTACGGGTTGGTGTCGTGAGCAAAAATACAGAGAAAATATTAGAGGGGAATGGAATTATTTCATGGTGAGAGGACCATGAATGACTTTGTGAAAAGACAGGATGAAAACTGTCTTCAAAGTTACGAAGGAATTGGACATTAATCTGGGAGGATGTGGACATGTGGCTGAAAGGCACAGACGTGGGGAATCAAGAGGGATACAGTTATGGAAGGAAGGATGTATGAATAAAAGAGGAGTAGAACCAATAGTAAGGTCCTTGAGTATGTTAACAAAGTGGAAAACTCAGTCTGTTCTCAGAAAATCAGCGGATGCTCTTAACGTCTTTTCCTTTAAATAATTGAATTGATTGTTGATTTTGAAGTTACATAGACAAAAGTTAAAATCCCTGTTGAACAACAACTAACAAAGATTACTCTGTGGGGTTAGTTCTGTTTAATTGATGACTGACAGCAGGCATGTGGATTAGAGAACAAAATGTAGTCAGTTGATTCCTTATTTTCTTTAGTATGTGTATCTGTATAATAATATTTTTAAATAGTAAACTTCCAAGCATCTGTGACTAAGTGGGATTCACGTATGGTCTATGTGTGAGAATTCTTTACCTTAAGGGCTGCTAAATGTTATTTCCATGGTGATTTGTGAGGAATAGTGTGTCTAGGCATAGACTTTTCTTATTTTCTTCTACTTTTCAGGTTTCTCACTACAGTGAATATATCTGACTCTTATCATCACAATAATTGTTAGATGGTTCATCTGATTATGAAAATGAACATTAATCTGATACCTCTCACTAGGCCCTGCCACGTACCCATACCTCCACATATGAAATTAGTCATTTTGCTGACATTTTCTCATGATAACGTCTGGCCCCAATTTCAAAATCGGATTTGTATTTGAAATTGTTAAATTTCACATGATGTTGTATTTCATAAAATGTTCGATTCCTTTCAAATATCTTGCATAAAGATCCCCCCAATACAACCACATATGCATATATAGGACAAGGACCCTGCTGTAAATATTTCAGTCAGCAACAGTGGTGGACACATACCTGATGATAATTGCCCACTTCATGTAGTGATTTGAATTTTCTCAGTAACAATTTAGTACACAGCTGACTTAGTATATAGATCATCGGGGATGGATGAAGACGAACGTTGTCATGCATTCAAAGTGTTCGTGGCATTGAAAATCCCAGTCTCTCGAGTTCTGCTAAGAAGTCTACATTATGTAAAGATATGCATATTTACTTACCGTACATTTATACAGTGTTTATTAAGTAGCTATTGATTTTTCATAGTTGCCTTTTAGCAGTCTTAAAGTTTCATTTAAAACGTGTAATTCTTAAAGGCAGCTAACACCACCAGTGTTCAAGTTATTGGGCGGGGAGTGACACACTGTAGCATGGTGTGCTCTTAGCTTGTTGCCATTGGTTGAGTGAAAGGTGCATCCCTGGATGACTAGTGATATTTCTTGATCCTTGGGTTCACCAACTGTGGTTAATCGGAACTAGGTTCATTTGTGTGGAGTACTTAAAGAGGCCAAGACATTAAGAGTCCTTAGAATAAACTTCACCCGGGCGTCACTTGTACCCCTAAATGGATTTTTTGCCAATGAGTCATGTTCCCTCGCTACCCAGTCTACACAGACAATGCCAAGGAGTACAGCAATCTTCCAACACAGGTTCTTCACTAGGGGTCTTTGGGGGGGGTCTTCATCCCTTTCATTAGGGATGAATCTAGTTCTGCTCTGTTCCATTCCTCATCTGAAAAAAAAACACGTTTTGAGGGCCATGAGATTTAGGCAAAGTTGAGCAATATATTAAAAAATCAACAATATATTTTCCTTCCTTGTGAAACTTTTGCTCAATACCCAGCATAGCCGGGTGATTCTGTGGTAGCTTAGTAAAAGCTAGGTACCTTAATAACAAAGCAGAAAGGTCAGCTGTTTATCTTCTTGCTAATGTAAAACCATAAATGTGGCTTTGTTCTCTGCTCTCCTTGCCCATTAGGTTCACTTTAAAACCTCTTTCTTCTGTATTTGAACAGCAATCAAGAAATATGTCATTGTTGTCAAATATCTTAACCTTACATGCAATGTCTCTTTAAAATAAGTAATAGAATGAAAGAAATGAAGCATTGGTAACCTTTGGAGAGGCTAATTAACTGAAGCGATGATGACTAATGACATTTTTTTTCTACACAAAAATTGCTTGCCATCTAAACAAACATCAGCACATGTAATAAACCATATTGTCAGATAGCATTTCAAATTAAAGGAAAAAAGACCTTTTTTTATGAGGTGATAAGATACTAAATTGAAAGACTCCAATTAATTTCTTCCACTGGAATAAGAGGGTCTGAGGAAATAAAGCATATTTTTAAGAAGTATTGAGCAAAAAGGGAAAGGTGTGTCTTTGAAAAACATTTTTAAATGAGCCCAATCCACATGTATTTCAATAATTGCACATTATGTCCTATCAAGGAACCCATCGTTACATGTTGTTTTCTTAACTGCAGTTCTTACGTTCCAATATATTTTTCTTTTCCATTTTCCTCAGGAAACGAAAAATAGGATCCTGTATTCCACTTTATAGTTCACATTAGCTAATAGAGCTGGTCCCGGGCAGCAGTGCCAAATGTGCAAGAGCAGAAAGGTTTTCGTTGTGAGTATTTGTTTGCAAAACAAGCGCAGGCTAATGGGGGATCATTTGTAGAAAGCTAAGCCATGCTGGGGGCTCATTAGATAACTTCCGAAGACTCTCTGGTTTGCTCTCCCCTGCCCCCCAGTTGTAGATACTTGTATGTGTTTCAATTAAAATCTCCATTTACTTCCAGCTGGCAGTGTTAGCATCGTTCACCAACAGAGAGCAAAGGTCACGGCCTCCCGAATGAAGACATATACATATATATGTATGTATATCTGCCATGTGCATTCCTTGTAGAGGTGCCTTTGAGCCCCCAGGGCAGGCTGGGGGAGAAGGTCCGAAGGGTCAGATCGCAGGAGGACTTGCACCTTACTTACCGCCGCGGCTCTGGTAGCTGTTGGGCCAGATGCCGCAGCTGCTGTCGCTCTGTGGATTGGGAGCCGGCAGCAGCTGCTGTTCTTCGCTGGAGCGTGTTTCTGAAATTCCAAATTTAATAGCCTGAGACCCTAGTCATCGAAAGCTACGCTGAAAGTTAATTTGCTGAATCCAAGTTTATTTTCCTACCTCAACCACGGCTTGTGATAGAGCCTCTCCCCTGTGCTGCTCACGAAAGTGGGGAAAGGACTCAGGAGTTGCCCTTCCCCGGCTGGCAGAGGGGGGTGGGGGCCGCACGGGCTGGGCATTCGGCTGTCCTGGGCCGGTGGACACTCACACCCAGGCTCTGCCGCCCTCCACGCGCACATCGTTCTGCAGCTTGACGGACTTCAGTTTGTCCATCTCCAGGGCTCAGAATAATACAGCCTAGCTTGCGGCGTGTGAAAATGAGATGGCATGCATACAGCACCTACTGTATAAGTCCTGGCACACAGGTAGCTTTTACTCTTTTTACCACGCCAGCCATGTCCCTTTTACGGGGGGTTTCTGATAAATGAAAAGGTTCTTCATTTCCTTGCCTTGCTTCTGAGCACAGAATTAATTTTCTCGCTCCGAAAATAGGAAAATTCCTAGACATTCAAATCATGATACCTCCTACTTATCAGGTAGTACTTTGGGACGATGGTAAGCACTTGGCACGTGTTGCCCTGTTTGGCCTTCATACCCGTCCTGTGAGGTAGGTGATATTATTGTTTTATTCCTGCTGTTTTATAGTTGAGGAAGTTCTTGCTTGGAGAAGTAAGTAATTTGCTGAGTTCACGTCGCTAGTAAAAGACACAGCTAGGATTTAATCCAGCCTACGCCCTGTACCGAGCTGTACTTTCTCCCACAAGGAGAGCACATCGATTTACCTTGAAATGAAGTATTTGAGATCTGCTTCTGAACAGAAATTTTCTGTGCTAAGAATGGAAAGCTCTGGGTACTCTCCCATCACTTCGTGGCTCGTGCCATTCCTGGGACTCTATCTGATGGGTAGATGCATTCCTGTTTTACATGGTACACATTATTTTGTGAGAAAGGCTACGCTTTGACCTTCTCACTTGGACAAGTTTGGGTATTGTCTACTTAACCTTCAACTTGACCCGCCCACAGCACGTAGACCGAGTTATAGAGGTGGGACAGGTAGAACGTGGTGGGAGGGAAGAGAGAAACAGTATTTAGAAAGTATAGTCTCCAACAACAATACAGCTACACTCCCTGTATCTCTGCAAACTTAAGGGGCATCTGTACAAACAGGACGGTGTCGGCACTGGGGATTCAGGGCCACGTGATCTGTAAAGCCGCACAGAGACACAGCTGACCCCGGGGAAAAGCCTGACCTGGGTGCAGAGGTAGGATCCTCATTTAAAAGCGAGTCAGAGCTCACATGGGAAGTTTGGCATATGACAAGCATTATGATGACAGGATCTCAGAGGCAAGAACAGGAAAGGGACCATGGGCCAACCAGAACTGGTACCAAAGGTTCCAACCCAAATAGTAGCAAGTATGGCGTTAGAGTCTAGAAATTCTGAGTTCTTCATTGCTAATGTCAAAAAGCACCCCTGTACCTGCAGATGGAAGATGGGGAACCAAAAATAGATTCTGCAGGCAGAAAAGGCATGTTTTGTCTATTCTTAGGAAAGCATTAAAACCCCAATAGTGTGGATAGACTGGCATGACCAGACATATTCAATGGTGTACTACATGTTTTAATGCAGATTGTGTTATGTATTTTAGACTTTAGCTCATGAAGAAAATGGCACAGTTCACGATAATGTCTTTATTTAAAATAAAGATAAAATAGTTAAATCTTCTAAAGATTCTGTAAAATGTAAAAAATACCTTTGATTTCACTAATACTTTTTTTTCCTTATTCCTAGTAAACTGTCCTGTAAACTCTCTGTGAACTCTGATTTTGCTTTAAATGCAAACATACTGTATATATATATAGAGAGAGAGAGAGAGAAACAGAGACAGAGAGAGAGAGAGACCGAGAGAGACACATACACTCACACAGAGACAGAGAGAGAAATTTGGTCATATGTGGTGGTAATAATGTTTTATTTGGGGGAATGAAACTAGCCTCTGGGATCAGGGATGAGAGGAAGACTTCAGTGTATATCCTTTTAGATACCTTTCTAATGTTTGATTATATATATATGGATTATCTATTCAAAGCTATGTTTTTAAGAACAACCAAATGCAGCTATGCTAAAGAAAATTATTAATATTCAAATTTAGTTCTTAACAAGATGTTAGAGGCAGCTCGTGAATCTTTTTGTTTTCCTACGTCCTACTCTCAATTTAAAAGTAAGCGTGTTTATGTCAAAGTCAATGATAAAACACTTCTGAGTTCAATGAAACATGTTTTTTTTCTCTTCTGAAGAACACTTTTTACCTTCCTAGAAGTGAATGACTTTGACATTCGGATGTGGTACTGTTTCTTTTTTAAGCATGTTTTGTCATATGAATTAATTCCAGGAAAAGGCCAATTCAGTGTTTAAAGATTTTGCATAACCAAGTAAGGTGTTAACCAGGAGCTGTGTCTTGGGAACTGCTCATTCCCACACCTCTAATTAATATACTAAGTCTGTTTCTTAACTCTGTAGTGTTGTTTTGAACATTTCAAATTGCCCTACTTTTCCTGTGCTATTTCAAATGTAAAGTGAAAGATTTTCTTGATCTGAGACCCAAGAAAGACACGTTGGAGACAAACTTCACATCAGAATGTAGCATTTTTGTCAGTTGATTTTCTTTTTTCAACTTTGCCAAAATGTTTAATTCATTGTCATTCTCTTGCCTGTCTCTTTCCTTGTATTTTTTTTTTTTTCCTCCCAAATGCCCCTAATCTTCAAGACCACATGAGGGACTTCAGCACCATTATCTTCCCTTGAACAGTGTCTCCATTTCTATTCTCCTCCTTCCTTCTCTCTGTGGTCAGTGGGAAGGCACGACGCTCAGGGTAACATTCTGCAATTTAAGACTTCAATTATATACCTGCTCCACTCTGGCAGGTGTCGGTCCCTCTGCAATTTTGGAAATGAAAAGCATGTAGGGAAAACTCTGAAAGGAATTATAATGGGTACTGGGTCATTGCTTATGGGGTAGCATTTTAACAAGAAGCTTCCTCAGGGATCAAGGAATATAGATCCTTTGAATTAACAAATTTAAACCTCTCATTCAACTCTTTGCCTTTTTCCCCTATTTGGTGAATGTTTTGATCTTGTCTTCATGAGGAAGTGTCTACTTTGTTGATTTTTAAGGCCATTGCTACTCGAATGAGCTTTGAAAAGTATACTGATGTTTCTTTTTATCTGGGGACCCTGAGAATATTTATAAACATAGACTCATTAAAAACACATCTGGTCAGGGTAGTTGCTTCACTGACTGAAGAGAAAAGAGAACAAGCCAAGCAAATGAATAAGGAGAGTGAGTTACCTTCTGAAGATAGATGGCCTCATGGCTGACCAAGAACTAGGGCTGACAGAAGCAGACCTCCCACCAGGCGTAAGGTAGTGCCATCTGTGTTTGAGAGATGGAGAGGCAGAGATGAGTTGCAAGGTTTTACCTCTCTGGGTAATAATGGAATCCCGTTTTGGATTACTTGAGCTGCAAACACAGTTACTGCTTGACTTTTATTCAGTAGCTTATGTGAGATATGTTGCCATGTCTTATTCTTTCAACTCTGTATTAATTAATTAAACATGCTGTGTATTGGTAGTATTTCTTATAGAAACTCAGCATTTTTCAGGATATAGACAAATGAGTTGTGTCTCTATTAAAAGTGATAATGCTCAACTGGGGCATTTCTGGAAAGCATTCATGACATTCATCATATTTATGGACCCCCTCCTACTTATCAGAGACGCCCATTAAGATGCATCTCACAAAATAAATAAGCTGCTTGTCACGTTGAAGATAGTTTTGTTAACAGATATCTACAGTAACAGCACCAAACATGCTATAATAGACATGTAAGCCGGATTCGGGAAGCAAGGAAGATGGAGAGACTGCTTTCATTGGTTGAGTCAGGGAAATTATTAGAAAAGCTGATGGGCTATATTGAATTTTAGCATAGGAATAGGAATTTATTAGATGAAGGAGTTAACAACTATTCTAAGTAGAGAAAGAGGAGAGAAAATATGCAATATTTCAAAATATTTTTGACGTCCATGACTTTTTGTGAGAAATACAATGAGACTATTGTTGAGCTGAAAATCAAAGTGGAAAGTATTGGAGTATATAAGCCCTGAGATTTCTTACTGATTTAAAAATTTCATGATTCCACATGATTCCATTGTTTCATAAACACTGGGCTTCCGTTTTCACCTAAAAATGCTGATCTGATTCAGTTTCACTAAAAACCTATATATGGGACACTTCAGTCTCCATCACCTTCCCACTTTGAGGGAAGACTGTAGGGTCCGATGATCGCAATTATATTTTTCTTCAATACTGTTTTGTTGTATATTATATACCCTGACTAGAACATTCTTGAGGAAATGCTATATTCACAAAGGCATGACTTTCCTAAGCTTCTTTTAGATTAGAGATTTATATTCCAGCAAATTTCTTCTGAGATGAACTTCAGATAGTGGTTAAATTCTATCTTATTTATGGTCCAAAGAAACCTGTCATCTTAAACTGGTCAACAGGTAGTTTTTCTTTAGAAGCACAGGAATCAGGCTATTTAGACATAATTAAAGTCATTCTATAAAAATTGCTGGTTCAGCTTGCTTAGAGGCTCAGCATGGTCCGATATTCTAAGAAAGACTCACTGTTCCTTTAGCAACCAAAAACAAAAGACCGCCAAACAATAGGCAGAGCTCATAGGGTTCCCACAAGGAGCTCAGAACAGCCAATTGATGAAGAAGCCAGTAAACAATACAAATGCCTTGATAATGCTATTTATAGCTGGTATGGTTTAGTTCATCAATATTAGAACAGACATTGGAAACTTTCTGCAAGTGAATTAGACTTAAATGAGAAGACGGGGCTATTTGAAGGCATCTCGAAGGACACATCATTACACTCTGAAGGAATTTAGAGGTTCCCTCTTCCAAAAATGTACCAGTTACCTCTACTTAACATCTAATAGGCTACCTACACATTTCATTCCACTTTTAGAAGTACTCATTATGCTTTTTTGTAAGCATTTGATTAATATGAATCTCAATTTTTAAGAAGATTTTTATTGATTTATTTGACACACACACAGAGAGAGAGAGAGAGCACAAGCGGGGGAGCAGCAAGGCAAAGGGAGAGGGAGAAGTAGACTCCCTGCAGAGCAGGGAACCTGGTGCTGGCCTCTATCCCAGGACCCCGGGATCGTGACCTGAGCCTAAGGCAGATGCTTAACTGACTGTGCCACCCAGGCGCCCCTAATATGAATCTCATTAGCTAGGGAAAGTTAATATTTTCCTTTGTAAGTATTGAGTTTGGGCATGAGCTTGACCCAACAAAGACTTTTGTGCTTGATAGTGGACTAGTGAATAACTCTCCTTTGGAGATGTTGAATTCAAGAGCAGTAGATGGTAGAGTAGACGGGAAGGGCAGAATTCAGAGACTCTGTTCTACACAGACGCCATGAGGTATATAGAAAGAAGATAATTAGTAGGGGCAGAAACCATGGAACCCAAAGTAGTTAGTAAAATACAAGATTTCAAGAGTTGAGAGAGAAGCTGTTCCTGAGATGAAAATCTAGCTCTGTGTAAGACTATGGGCCTCCCAATGGCAGATCTCTACAACTTAATATAACCTGAGTGTATCTCCATCCTGCATTCGAAGAGGCTCATCTGTTCATGTTTAATGATAAACTACTTTTCTTAAAAACATCGATTTCATTGGTATTTCTAGAAACTAATGTTTCAGTCCTTTATTAATTGATTACTGTCAACTTTCGACTGGAATTGACTTGCTCCTATGTTTCCTTGCCTTTTTTTTTCCCTTCCTCATTCTAATTTCAGAGATTTTTGAGTAAGAACAATTAAGTTACTGTTTTACCGAGACTAGATTCTGGAGGTAAATACAGGATTTGAGACTTGGCAGGAAAAGGGAAGGATCTCATGCCAGGACTAGACATATTTTTCCCTGCTTCCCATCCTGACGTGTGCTTACAAAGTACAGTTTAGAATCTGGGGAGAGCCCCAGGCAAGACTTTCCTAAAATCCCAAAGTTAGTTTTATTTTAAATATCTTTGATACCTTCATTTACACAGGATGGATTAGGAAGTTACCTTAGTTACAGAGGTGAACATTATATAATGAGTCTGTAATGCTAAAGGTGAATACATTGTAATTAAGTGTGGAATCATTAATGAAATAGAATACTACCAAACAATAGAAAGGAGGGTTTGTGCAATATAGTGGAATGAGCATCAGTTTTGATTTGTAAATCATTTAGCTCCTGACCATACTTGTCAAATGATTCTACGAACTAATTTAACTTCTCTGAGCCTCAACTTCCACATTTGTCATATTGGGATAGTGTTAACACAGGTAAATTATTTCATGTAGATAACATTAAATAGAGATTCAGTATCTTCTTCCATTCTTGACCTGAGCATTGAAAAGTCATGAGATTGAATTTAAAAGGAAAAGATAAAATCCTCATTCTCTAATCTCTGCTACTAGAAGCATAGAAAGCAAGACTGGCAATGACCAGAAGCTGTTGAATACCACTTTACCAGTGGTTGGAGGCCATTATACTAGGATTGACAGTGTTTCCCTGGAATCACTAAGTTATTTTGATAACTCAGTAGAATTATAAATTAAAGGTGATCATTCACTGCTTCACTAACTCTTGTATAAAATTTGACCCATAATAAGAATAAAATGAGAAAAATCTGTTTTCTTAAGTATATTATACTCTTTGCACATTTTTTTGAACATGACAATATGCCTCATAATTTAAAGAAAATATTGGGTAAGAATGACTCTAATAATAAGAAAAACCTCTTACTCAAATTTTGTATGAAAGTGGAGTAAGGTATCTTGTCTAAGTCCCAGTGTTTGAATTAGCTTTAAAACCTAAAACATCTGTGTATTCACTGGACATGATAAGAGTTTCAACTGATATTAATTGAATTAATTATTACATATTGTTAATCTCTTGGCTGTCTCTAGAAGATTTATTTCCTTAAACATCCCACATTATTTAATGTCACTGAATATGTTGATGGTGCTGTTCAAATGTCAACTAACTGCCAAAGTTCTAGGGAACAGCTAGTTTGTCATGCATGTTTAAATTTCTAGTGCACTTCAACTCATCAAAGAGGAACATCTAGCCTTTAAACCTTGTCATCTTGGACTTTACCTTACATTTGAAGGAAGGACTCTCCAGTAGAATATGGGACATACATAGTTATTTCTAAAGTGCAATTGTGCATTAATTAGAAACCTAATTAAGGTTGGATGTATATAAGTGAATGCTAGCAATCATGGTTGTGAAGGGTTGAATTTTAATTACTCAGATTATCATTACATTATTATCATCAGTAACCAGTGGTGAGTACCATGCTTTAAGTAAATCTGCTTGCTCTCAGTAGGTAGAAAGACCCCATGTTGCAGTAGAGATGTTTCTGTATCATGTTAAATTACTATGTTGACTTACAAAACACACTTGTGTAATGGGTGTATTATTTGGTATCATATAAATAGTCATTTTAGAACTTGAAAATATGAAGAGAAGACCTGAGAGAGAAAGGGAGGAGAGAGAGAGAGAGACTGAGCACCAGAGAGATACACTGAGTACTAAGCACGGTATTAGGGAAATAATTTTTCTGTGTTGCTCTGTGGAGTAAATGAGGGAGAAACAGAGCTGAATGGGTGGATATTACAGAGAGTAAGATTTCTACACGTAACGAAAAACTTTTTCACAGTTAGCACAGCCTCATGAAATTGTGAATTTCCCAATACTCGAGGCAATTACAAAGAAGCTCCATTTTTTCTTCTTTTTTTCTTTATATTGTAAAACAGTAGCTTTCAAATTATTTACAATAGGAAATAACTCTTTCAAAGGGAACATTTGAAATGGAACACAAAATCCCAGTATGTAAAGCCGAGAGAAACAAAAGGCCATACAGGTAAATTTATTTTATAATTAACATGAATGATAATTACTGATTCATTCGTCAGTCCTTGGTTTCACGAGAGTCCTGATGTTGGTCTCCAGCCTGTTAAAATCTGGGGTTTAGCATTTTTCAGTGTGTATAGCATTTGCTTCTTTGCATACTTTTTTCTTTAACTGTGAAATCTGAATCAAACATTTGAGTCCCTTCTGATGCCCCGGAGTATAGTTTTAATATTAGTCTCGGAGAGAAAAATCCTGCCCTGTATTGAGTGGGAGAGTGGACAGAGACACAAGCGCTTTGCCTCTGGTGTGTGTGAGGAGTGGCTTTTGGCTGAAAAGAGGCACTGGAGGTCTTTCTGAGGTGACTCAAAGTTTCTGTACATGGCTGAGATATCTCTATTTCTCTCTCTCTCTCCCTCTCTATCCATTTAGTCATGACCTTGGTTGTGGTTATAGTTATAGTTATCAGAGACTTGAGACTTTTTTTATTGACGTGTAGTTGACATATGTTACATTCCTTCCAGGTGTCCAACCTAGTGATTGGGCAGGTCGATCCATATATTATGCTACACTCACCGCAAGTGTAGCTCCATCTGTCACCGTACAATTAGATACTTACAATTTAAAAATAAACATAGCAGATAAATTTTAAAAAAATTCTTTTGACAGTATAATACTGTGCTTTTATGATCACTGCCCCGCCTACCACTAAAAATAGCTAATCTAGTTTAGCCCATCGTTGGCATCTTTCTCCAATTTCCTCCTGCCAAACTGAGCTCTCTCCAACTCCAACACGTGCACGCGTGCGTACACACACACACACACACGTCCAACACACACACTTATTGCTGCCCCAGTTTGAAAGCCCTGATCAGTTATGCATACATGAGAATTAAATTTAGAATGTTTTGATTTCTGGTAAATTTGCATGAAGGGAAATCTTGTTTCCATTATCTGAGTTGAAATTGGTTCACTTAAGATTTTAATATACCAGAAAATCAATATTAAGAATTTGTTTTATATAATTTTATGCCTCCTTCAAATTTATAACTTCCAGAAATCTATTGACTTTCCAATGAATGTTTCAAGATGTGATGTTGTAGTTGGTATCAGACTCTGCACTGAGGAAATATGCTTACAGGGTGGCGTTGAACTCTTTTGGTTTAATGAAATGACTTCAGTTTATTTTTTTAAACCCCAAAAAAGTGATGCAAAATATAGCTTATTTATTAAATCATTGTGTTTTTAGTCAAATTCATCAGGTGACATAAAATTTAAGGGTTGCATGATAACTTTTCATCTATAGTTTTTCACTACTTTTGTTGATATTTGGTATTTTCTTCACATTTTCAATAGGGAGGGGAATGAAAGGTTCGGACGACAAGATAATTTCTGCTAAGTCAGCCATCAGATGATCTATTTTATTCACAAATAAGATGACAGGAAGTTTTTGATTCACTGGTCTCATCTTTATACTACTTTTAAAAAAAAATGATCTAATATCCTTTTTTTTTCACTATCTAATTTTACCTTCACCATAATCCTGCAAAGTTAGCTATCATCACCATCATCTTGGAGTCAGAATAATTAAGACTTCAAGCTAGAGCTAAGGCAAAAACCTCAGTCAGAATCTGCATCTAGGGGCGCCTGGGTGGCGCAGCGGTTAAGCGTCTGCCTTCGGCTCAGGGCGTGATCCCAGCATTGTGGGATCGAGCCCCACATCAGGCTCCTCTGCTGTGAGCCTGCTTCTTCCTCTCCCACTCCCCCTGCTTGTGTTCCCTCTCTCACTGGCTGTCTCTATCTCTGTCAAATAAATAAATTAAACAATCTTAAAATAAAAAAAAATCTGCATCTAGATCTCCTTTCACTGGGTCACAGCGGTCCAGGATATTTGCTGTTTGTTCATCGTGCACGCGGTACTGGTTTGACTGAAAGAGGGTGAGAAGATGCCTATAGACTTTCAAGTCCCTTAAAGAGCTTTCTGTGTACTCTCGAGGGATTTGGGTGGGGGATTAGAGACCCTTTTGTGTTTCTAGTGCTTTTTCATTTTAACTTGCATGATGATTCTGAACCATCACGGGTATGCTCTTTCACATGAGAAATCTAGAAGATTCTAGGAGGGGGGAAAAACACGCAAATGAGAACTTGAGAATGGCACTTACTGGTGATTCTCAAAATCGGGTTCCGGGGTCATCACCATCAGCATCGCTAGGTAACAGAAATGCCAGTTCTTGGGCCCCACCCCAGTCTTACTAAATCACTTACTCTGGAGGTAAGACTCAGTGGTTTGTGTTTTATCAAGCCCTCCTGATGACTTTCATGAAGGTGAAGTTTGAGAAGTGTGTTCTTAGGTTTCAGAGTATTTAGAAACTTACCATTATTTCATAAAGAAATAAAAAGTGTAGAAAGATATAAATTCTGAGAGGTAGTAAATCTAATTGGTTTGTGAAGATTAGTGGAATAGACAGTCTTTTGTATTTGGTCTTTCAGAATTGGAACCTTTAGATCTCAATAAAAGCTTTGTTAAGCCAGAGCTTTTTATTTTCAGAACAGTTTTGCTCAATTCTGAACTACGAGACCTCAAAAAAGTTTTTTGCTCTTCCTTTTATGTTAAATTCCTTATATCTCATGACTATAGAGGGAAAACTAAATTGTGCATAGAACCTCATAAAAGAAAGCTCACAATGTTAAAGAGATGGCAGGTCAGTTAAGAAGACATTGTCCTGGGTCCCCATCAGGTCAGAGTCAGATGTTACTTGAGGTGGTAGAGTAGGCAGAGGGAAAGGTTAGAGTATTGTGAGTCATAATAGAAAGACTATTGAATAAAGTCAATAGGTATTTCTTGAGTATTGTATTGAATTTTGTATGCCATTGAATTTTCTAGGCACTTCAGATATTTATGAGTAAAAAAAAATAGACAAAGATCACTGTTCTGGTAGGTTATATTAGATTCAGGGAGTCAGATTTATGCAATAAGTCTTATAAATAAGTAAATTATAAAATATATTAGAAATTGATGGTGTTGTGGAAGAAATTTTTTAAAAAAGAGGGAGAAGACCCATTGAGAAAACGCTTTAGGAGGATACAGTGCTGTACTCCCAACTAGGCATGTTATGGATCCTGTGCTAAGTCCCAGGAGATAAGCCCTCCTTCAACAGAATGTGTTTATTTAGCAGTTGTTGGCAGTGAATGTATTTGTGGAGGGTGTGGTGGCTCTCCTGTTACCAGTCCTCTCCAGTCCTGATGGAATTTCAGATGTGAAAAAGTATAAATGGAAAATTCAAGTTTAAATTTTCTTTTAATGGGAATCAAGCTGTTACGAAGTAAGAGTTTTCAAAACCAACTAAACAGATAATAACAATAAAAACAAAAATTAAATGGATACCCAAGAAAGCTTGTGAAGGGATGAAATGAGAATAAAGAGTCAGGGTCTGGGCTAAAGTGAGCAGCCGAGACCTAGCTCATTAACAGTTTATAGATGGATGCCTGTTTTATGTAATTTCTGGCTCCTGGTGCAAAAGGTGGCTGTGTTTTAACAGGAACCTCCTCTTCCCAACACACCTACAAAAACTAAAGGATGCTGAACAGTAACTTTCAAAATGTCTTCCATTCTTGGCCATTCCTCCCTTTGCTCCTTCCTTTCTCTTGCTGACTGTGGGAATTAAACTTGATCTACTGATGGGTGGTCCATGGTTCTTTTTAGTTGTAGACATCCTTATCTAGCAGGACTGAGTTCAAGGGCACGTATCGCCATGGAGTGTCTTTAAGAAATGGTTTATTAACACATCAGTTGCTAGCAGTACTGTCTCTATGAGAGATATTTTTAATGGCACACGTTCAAGTATCATATGAGCTTTTGTGTGGATGTTTTGTAAGTTTTTTTAACAGATTTTTAGGTGTAATTTGCATACTGTTGCAGGTTAAATTGTGTCCCCCCAAAAGATGTTGAAGTCCTAATCCCCGGTACCTCAGAATGTGACTTTAACTGACACAATGATAGTTAGTTAAGATGAGGGCATACTGGAATAAGGTGGGCGCCTAATCCAATAGGATTGGTCCTTTTTATAAGAGATAGAAACACACAGGGAAAGGTGATTGTGTGAGAGTGGAAAACAGAGATCGCAGTGATCCATCTCCAAGCCAGGAACGGCAAGGATGCCAGCAAGTGCCCGGAGCTGGAAGAGGCATGGAGGATGTTCCTTTGTAGGGTTCAGAGGGAACATGGTTCTGCTGACACCTTCATTTTGGACTTCTAGCCTCTAGAAATGTGAGACCATAAATTTCTGGTGTTTTAAGCCACCCAGATTGTGGTAGCTTGTTATGGCAGCCCCGGGAAATTGCTGCACATACTAAAACTCGACAGTTGAAGTACACAATGCAGTGAGTTGTGGTGATATACAGAGTTGTGCAGCCATCACCACAGTCCAGTTTTGGAACACTTCCATTAGCCCAGAAAGGTTCCTCATGTCGATTTGCTGTGGGTTCTTGTTCTACTTCACCTCCAGCCCCAGACAACTACTAATCTGCTTTCTGTCCCCGTAGATTTGGCTATTACGAATATTTCGTATAAGTGGAATCATAAAACATAGTTTCTTGCATCTAGTTACTTTCAATTAGAATAATATTTCGGAAGTTCATCCATATGGTATAGTTGGGTTTTTTTTTTTAATATTAGATTAATCTTCTCTAGCAATCTACATGTAATGACAAGTCCTGGGATGTGCCTAATATACTTTTTTGGCCAACAAGAAAGTTTTGGAAGGAAACATGAATTGTCATTATGACAGGACTTCAAACTCCATTCATAGGGTATCTAAGGAGACATCGTTCCATGCCTTTATTTATTTCAGTAGTTCTCAGACTTGAGAATCTATCAGAAGCACCTGGATGACTGGATAAAATGGGAATCGTGGAGAGTCGCTTCTCTAGTTTCTCTCTCTCTTTTTTTTTTTAAATATAATAATGTTTTTTTATTATATTATGTTAGTCATCATACAGTACATCCCTGGTTTCTGATGTAAAGTTCGATGATTCATTAGTTGCGTATAACACCCAGTGCAGCATGCAATACGTGCCCTCCTTAATACCCATCACCAGCCTATCCCATTCCCCCACCCCCTCCCCTCTGAAGCCCTCAGTTTGTTTCTGAGTCCATAGTCTCTCATGCTTCTCTAGTTTCTGAGTCAGTGGGCCTGTGCCGGGCCTGAGAATGTGGATCTCCAACCAGCTCCCAGATGCCGCTGCTGGTCCAGAAGGCATCCTTCGAGAATGCCTGCTTTAACCAGAAGCCACATTTAGTGGTGGTAGGGCTCCTTTCTTTTTCATTGCCATCAATTTCTGCCTTCTTCTCGGTGACTTATAATAAGTAGGAGAGATTACTGTTTCTTAACCCAGAGTGGCCTCCAGTCCACATACATCTCTGAAAGCTCCATTTAAGTTTTGATAACTACCATCCATGCCCACTGTGGAACAGAGCATCTCCTGAGAGCTTTTGGTTTGCAGGATAAAATTTAAAAATCAATCAGCTTAATGTCATCTCTGTGTTGCATGCCTTCTTGAGATCATAGTCACTTGCCCTATTTTAAGGAAGTCTCAGATCCACAAGGCTGCTGAGAATTTCTACCAATTTTTTTTCTTCTTTTTTTCAACCAGCAAGCTAGATTGAGACCCAGTTGCTTAAATGCACACAGATTGGTCAAGGTCTCCAGTGAATCAGTAATAAATGACATTTTCTTGGAATCATAGGCATGCCATTAACTTCGTTTTGCTTGTCTGTGTTTTTCCCCCTTTATATTTAGTCTAACTGAAAAAACAATCTGAATTGTATTGTCTCTTCCATATAGTGTGTGACCTCACAGCTGCTAGCCTAGATCTGTTGTTATAGTGAGAGTAAATACTTAAACCGAATCATACTAATTAAAAACATTTTACAGTGAAAGCAGACCATTTGTTCAGTGATAGATGCAAATTTTGTGATGTCTGAAGCATATCTATAAGGAGAGGGAGGGTATCATTTTTTAATGAAAATAATTTACAAGAATTTTGTATTTTATAAAAACATACCATTTCATATTAAGTAGATTTTTAGAATGAATAAGGTAATCGTAACCCATTAAAGACAATAAAAGCCGACACAATCTGGAGAAATTACGTGTACTTATTAACCGCCTAACATACCTGTATCATTCTTGTCTTTACAGTTTGGGGCTGTATACTCTCTGATGGTATCTACCTCTGATGTGGATTCTGTAATATGTTTATACAGAGAATGGAAGTAAATACTGTCTTTTCTTTAGCAGTGTTGATTGAAATTTGTCTTTTATTACTGAAAGTTCAGAAAAGTTTGTTTCAGCTTCAGACCTCATCGTCGATAATGTAATGCTAAGACACAGTCCATCAGGGAAAAATGGAACACGTGGCTACACCCCCAGCATTCACTTTTTAAAAGAGGACTGCTACAGGTGTAGACACTAATTCTGCTGAAGTTAGTTTCATGTAATTTCCACCAAGGGAAAAAAAAAAAAAGATGCACGATGTTTGATTATTACACATATCGCATTACTGAGTACATTGCCCACAGGCGAGATTTTTTTATTAGACTTCATTAAGAACAAAATCCTCCACTTACGACTTTATACTGTATCTCATGATCAGATGAATTTCCTACAGAAAAACTTTCGCTCCATGCATTTGAATCCCTGTTTCCCCTCCTTAACTACCATAAGCTTCTTGGCTGGGCCACGTAGGACATGTTTTTGTGGTGACATGATCTGCAGCCTTGTGCCTTTCACGCGCTGACTCCAGTGGGCTGGCAGTGTTCTGGGAGGCCGTTCCTGCACTCGCAATAATTTCACTTGATGCAGAAGTTATGGGAGTTTCAGAAATGTATCTTACAGAACCCACATCACAAGTATTCCCAAGTCAGCTCTCTCTTACTTACACTCCAAAAATGCCCATAGGCTCTCTAAGGTTGTCTGACACAAAGGAGAACATTCGCATTTAATTGCAGAGAAATAAGCTCACTTTTGGAAAGTTTTCAAAAGCACGTGGCTATGCGATCCTATTGGCGTGGCCCTGCCCCGCTCCTAGGGCTAAACCCGTACCCGAATGGTGAGTCTCTATGTACCCTGACTTCATGGCAATTCCACCTCCATTTTAGCTAGGAAAAATAGTTTAGGCGTATGCTGTCAAACAGATAAAAGACAAAGGTTATTCAGATGGGAGAAATAATGCACGTAAACAAGGAGAGGAGGCTTAATTCTTATTTCTTTTATAAAGTTGTCGTGACTAGACCCGAAATGACAATCAGAGATGTAGGGCTTTCTGTGATTTTTTTTTTTTTCCTGGTATGTTTTTTGAGAATGATTAGGGAGGACTAGATGAGAAAAGAGACTTGATTAAGACCCTTGAGGCCTGTGATTACGTTTCATATTTTAAGAGGCAATTAAGGTTGTGGAAAGCTCCTGTCTCAGTCAGCTTGGGCTGCCATAACGAAATACCGTAGACTAGGGGGCTCAAAAACCAGAGACTTGTTTTCTCACAGTCCTGGAGGCTGGAAAACCTTGGGTGAAGATCCAGCAAGATTTGGTTTCTGGGGAGAGCTTTCTTCCTTGCTTGCAGGTGGCTGCCTTCTCTCTGTGTCCTCTCATGGTGGAGAAAGATAACCCTCCTCCTCTTCTTTTGAGACCATAATCCTGGGGCACCTGGGTGGCTCAGTTGGTTGGTCATATGCCTTTGGCTCAGGTCATGATCCTGGGGTCCTGTGTCCTTGGATAGAGTCCTGTGGTGAGCTCCCTGCTCAGTGGGGTGTCTGCTTCTCCCTCTCTCTCTGCCCCTCCCCTCTGCTTCTGCTCTCTCTGTCTCTCTGTCTCTAAAATAAGTGAATAAAATCATTAAAAAAAGAAAAAAAAGGAAAGGCCACAATCCTATTGAATTAGGGCCCCATCCTTAAGACCTCACCTAACCTTAGTTGCCTCCCAAAGACCCCCCATGTCCAAATACCATCACCTTAGGGCTTGGGACTTCAACATAAGCATTTTGGGGGGATCACTCAGTTCATAACAGCTTAAGAGAAGAGATATGGCATGATTACAATGGTGACTTGGAAAGATGAGTGTCTCTGTGTCAGGAATAGATTGAAAGTCAATGTTGGAGCTCCTGTCCTATAGTTCTGCTCTTACACACTTTCCAATGTTCACTATCTGTAAACCATTACAAAGCTTTCCCCAAAATACTTTTTTTTTTTTAAGTGCTCCTTTTCTTAGGCTCTGTAAATATTTTAGAAGGTCTAATAGTAAAAAGCGTACCTTGGTTATTTTTATCATTCCTTCTGTATTAGATGGCCAACAAATTTTTCTTAAAGAATCTGTCTCAGATGTTTTTACCCAGCAGAAAGAGAGCATGCAGCCACCTGAAGGATATATTATGTGTGTGGCCAAACTCACAATATTGTCATTATCTGTCTTTCTTTTTTTAAGCTTGTGTTCATTTAACAGACACGTAGGAGCCCTTTTTATGTGCAGGTGTTATGGATACATGTGAGCAAGACAGACTAACATCCATAGCGTCGTGGAGATTTACATCCTAGGATAATTTTTTTCTGAAAACAAACGAATCATTGTCATTTTATTCTTGGTTAGCTAGCATTTACCTGGTTTTAAAATTAGTTTTGCCTTGGAGTGAAATTTTTCCTTTATAATTAAATGTAAGTTAGATTTTAGCTCTTATTCATAGTCAAGTCAGAGTGGCTTTAAGTTACAACAATAATCTGCATTTAAATAGAAATCCTTCTGCCAGCATCTATGGCAGAGCATGAAAATATCATTTTTACAAAGGGTATTGTTCTGAATATACAACTTACTATATAATTAAATATAAAAGTGTTTTAGATTTTTATATTACTTAAAGAAGCAAGAGGATTTTTCACATTAAAACTACTGAGCTTTTTGAATAAGAAAAAGTAGCAATTTTGAGCCATTACTATTGCTTTTTAGAGTTTTAATTTCTAAAAGATGTATTTTGCAAAATAGTGAAGGTCGTACTACATAATAATGAGACTGAATTCCAAGTTCTTACATTGAAGTCAGACTTCTACTGATAGCAATATTTAGGGTCTGCATTTCACAGAAGTAGAGTGCGTTCTGTCAGTACACAGTCTAATACTCCATTCTCCATATGATTCTTTTTCTCCAAGTGTGGCTATTGCTATGCCTTTCAACAGATCAGAAGATTGAGATCAGAGAAGCATGACTCCTGGGACGCCTGCCTGGGTGGCACAGTCCAGCGTCCGACTCTTGGTTTTGGCTCAGTGCATGGTCTCAGGGTCCTGGGGTTGAGCCCCCTTTCAGGCTCCTTGCACAGCAGGGAGTCTGCTTGAGATTCTCTCTCTCTCTCTCTCTCTCTCTCTCTCTCTCTCTCTCCTCCCTTGCTGCTCCCCCATTCATGCGTGCATGTGTGTGTGTGTGCGCGCTCTCTCTCTCTCATAAATAAAATCTGTAAAAAAAAAAGAAGAAAAAAAAATCACTTCTGTCAATTTTATTCCTAGTAAGTGTCAAAGTCAGCATTAGAATGAGCTCCACAAATAATTCTAATTAACAAAATCAAATTATTGTATAATAAAAACTGAAATCTCCATGGTAAAGCAGAATAAAGAAAATAGTTCTGTTAAAAATATATGTCAGGAGAGAGCCGTAGCAGCTGGTTCCCTAACTTCCTGTGTGCCCCTAGAAACCTGGAAAAGAAATGATGTGTTGAGTTTCACTTTTTTTTTTTTTTCTTTTGAGGTCAATAGGCATATTGGTTCATGAGGAGACTTTGAAAGAAAGTATTATGAAGTGAAACTACGAGAGACCGTTTTGATTGGCAGTGTTTACCATCACCACTCCCCTGGCTGTTTTTACATAAGATATCAGTGGAAGTTGGGGCACCTGGGTGGCACACTTGGTTAGGTGTCTGACTCTTGGCTCAGGTTGTGATCTCAGGGTCGTGAGATGGAGCCCCGGGTCGGGCTCTGTGTTCATTGCAGTCTGCTTGAGATTATCTCTCCCTCTCCCTCTGCCCCTCGCCCTGCTTCTTTTATCTCTCTAAAAATAAATAAATAAATCTTAAAAAAAAAAAAAGAAGATATCAATGGAAGTCAAGGGCTTAAAACTACATTAATGTTAAAGTCATTTTTTCTGGGTGTCCAGAGACAAAGAGTTATCTGGTTTTCTGATTATCTGCAGGTCAAGAATAATAATTACTGTCATGTCTTAGAAGGGCTCTCATTGTGGCTTTGAGTTTTAAATAACAGATTATGAGTGAAAATCTTTTGCCCATAACAAGTGCAATGCAAATGCTAATTACTGTTATTTTCCTTGGTGTCCTGTTGGCTTAAGTTTTTCATCCTAAACTGAGGTTGTGAAATGGGACAAGCATCCAAGATGTTATAGACAAAAATTAGAAAACAGAGAAAGGAACTGGGGGCCCTATAGCTGTGCTCCCCAAACGTTTCAACTTAAGGGATCAATAGAATTCGATATCAAAATCTGGAAAGTGGCATAGGGCTACCCATTTTTAAATTTTGTTAGCAAAATACATTTTTGAAAAGGCCACTACAGTGATTATCCTCTCCCATTTCATAGGAAGGACATAATCTCAGACTGAAGAACAGACCTTTAAATTGAACATATTTGGCTTGTTAAAATACCTGTGGTATTTGTCTTTATTTTTCTCCATTTCCCTAAGGCAGCTGGGCACTTAGGTATGAGTTGATAGTACTGGCTTTTTGGAACTTCTGCTGGAAGCCATAGGTGCTCCTCTCTTGGAGCAGCCCCCTCCAGGTCGTGTCCAACTTAGAACAGAGCTGCCATATTGTGGCTGCCGGGCAGGTGGGGGCCTGGCCTACTGTTCCAGGAAGGAACAGTGGAAGTCAAACCTGTGGTCAACCCTTCTAGATAAGCAGCGGCTTTTTCATAGAGGAGGCCCCCAGCACACATTCAGGTAGGTAGCCCTGCCTTATTCCTTGGCAAGTATTTCTGAATTTGTTCAGATGTTCAAAAAAGACCCTGGAGATCCTAAAACATGATGAAGTTGCAGCGTCTTTTAAACGATATGACTCTGTACCCTAACAAGTGCTTTTCTTTATTGAACAGGAAAGGGCACCCCAGGTTCACTAAATGAGATAAATATCTTAGCGCACTGGTTAGGAGTGTCCCATTGAGGCAGTATTTCTGCCCCCAAACAAAGATTTTGTGGCTGGTATTGATGATTTTAAGAACACGAGTATTAATCATCTACACAACACATGTGCAGTACGAATGCTAAGTAGCAAATCCTCTTCTTCTCCGTCCTGAGACTCAGTCTTCTGTTCTGTATCTGTTCCCTTCTGATTGGTGGGGAATGTGTTTGAAGGGAATGCATATTGGGTGCGTGTGCATGTGATCCTGCAGGATCCCTTTTCTCCAATATTGCAGGAAGGCTTGTAGTGGTTAGAAGCTAAGAGACAAAAAGCTAAAATAAAACAGAAACCAAATGCCCTCTCACATTTGGGGCCCATACTGAGCGTTTTGGAGCTGATGGGATGGTTCTGACATCGGACACTTGTGCTCAACTTACTGCTGTCTCTCAACCAGTGGGAAGAGAGAAAAAAAAAAAACTAAACGGGGGGAGCCCCCAGTCCTTTGAAAGGTATAATGGGGGAGTGCTGCACATTTGTTCACATTTCAGTCGTTCAGATCTTCGTCACATACCTACCACTGAGTTAGCAAAGAGTTCTGGGCAATGCGGTCTTGCACTGGGCAGGCATGGTTCTTGCTGAAATGCAGAAGTTGTCCTGACAATGAGTGTTGGTAGACCTTAAGTAGCCAGTTACCTCTCTTAGGAGTCAAGTGCTTCTTGCCAGGGATTATTTTGAGATGACAACAGCATCAGCAAAACAAAGATTAAATGGGATGGGGTGGGGTGGGAATATTTTTGAGTGGTGACACATTCATTTTTTAATGCTTTGATTTTTAAATTGGAAATGACATTATATACTAAAGCAGCTGTTCTCCAAGTCTTCTCCAGGGATCTTTGCAGGTTCCAGAGACCAGTTTCAGAGACTGTGCAAGATGAAAGCTATTTTCATACTAATTGTAAGAAATCGTTTGCTCCTTTTTATGCTCATTCTCTCACGAATGAGTGGTGGAGTTTTCTAGAGGCTTTGCCATATGTGTGATATCATTGCTCTGAAGGATAATGGAATGTGTGCTTGTCTATTCATCTGCTTAACCACTTCTCAGTTGTAATTTCTAATACAATGTAGCTTAGATTTAAAAAAAAAAAAGCTTTTTGTTTTTTTTTTTTTTACAATTTTTAAAAGTATAAAGAAGTCCTGTGACCAAAAAGCTTAAGAATTGGTATCCCGAAGTGTAATATAATTTATCTTCAGACTCTAAATCCCAACCTAGTTCTTTAATAAGGCATTTGGTTAAACAAATGAAATGAAACTATTTTTTACCTCTGAGTTTAGCATCCGACTCTGGAAGAATGTGCACATGCTTGTGGGAAAACTTTTTTGTGAGTTTTACTTCTATGTGATGTCATTTCTCAGCAGCTCATTTTTAGCATTTTTAGGGGTGCTCAAAATCAAATCATGAATAGAAAATGGCAATTGCTTTTCAACTTTTCTTCTCGTAAGAAAAGAAAAAATCTCTTTTTATCAGCAAGGTTAAAGGTTTACAGAGAAGTTTAGGATATCAGTGTTCATTCACTCTACCTGGTGTGTGTTGTGGGGGAAAAAAAACCACTTTTATGTTCTATAATGACAGTTAACTTGAGAATTTCTCAAGATTTGCTCAGTCTGACAAAAAGAAGCCATTCAGCTAGACATAAAGAGGCAGGCTTTTCATTTTGACCCTGCATTTCAGTATACCAGCGGTGCTTTAAATGCTAAAATTACATTACTAAGTACTTCCTGAGAGATTCAAGAATTGTTCCCCCTCTTAGAAACTGTACAATAAATAAATTTTGCCCTCAGCTTTGATATTCCTGGCATTTCTGTCACTTTAATATTTTTGGTTTCCTTGTCAAGAAAATTATGAAACCTTTGATTAAGAAACAGAGATGCACCCATTACCATATAAGACTTTGAGGGAGCACTTCCAAATTATTTTTGTTTCTAAATTAAGGGACGGGGAAAGAAATTTGGACAGGCACTGGGGATTTAGTGGAGGGTAAGTGTCCACCAGTGGCCCACAGCAGTCCTAAGGCTTAGTCCCAATTCATTTTCAAATGAAGAGCTGAGAAACAGTAAGTCTTTTGTTCTAGGAAAAGAAATGCCTTTCTCTTGCCATTATACCAGATTCTTAGACAAAACAGGAATGGTATAGAATGAATATTTTTGTCTTCCGTTTCCCTTATTTCATCCTCTTGTCTTATCTAATTACAGTAATTGCCAAGCCACAGGAACAAGAACATTTTGAAATGTGCAAGACCTTACCACAATAAGGCATGAATTTTATAATTTACATATTACCCTACAGTGTGACAGCTTCTCTGCATTCAGGCAGAATTTCCCAGGACTGAATATTGGGTATTTTGTGAAATAGACATATTGTTTGTGTGTATGTTTCATGATGAACTTTTTGGAGTTTGGACTCATTTCAGGAATTAATTTGGTTTTCACAAAGTGACCAGTAGATGACAGGGGGTGCTCGAGACAGAGTCAGACTCTGATTCTGGACCCGACCAAGACTCAGTGACCAGACTCAATGTGGAAAGCTGAATGTATTGGATAACAAATTTCACCTGCCTGTGTCTCACTTTCTTATTTTTGACTTTCTAGATGGACAGTCTTGGGCAAGTCACTTATCCTTTGCCATCTATGAAATAGGGATATCAAGGGCTGTGGGATGGATTGGGAGAACTAATTTACATGAAGTGCATTGAAGAACAATGCCTGGCACATAAGCACTATAAACACGTTACCCCTGGTGCTGTTATCTGTAAAGGGAGAAGATGATCAAGACTTTAAGCTCTGAGATTCCTTCCAGCTCTAATATTTTTATTTAATTGAGGAGTAGAAAGACAAACTCATAGTGTCACATTTTTGTGGAAAATCTCATCAAATTTATTTTGGCTCATTATGGTTCAGATTGTTGTTTATATACAGCTCCCCCTGCCCCCATATCCCAGACCTGCCCTGTGCTCAGGGGCCACCATCCCCCTGCTCCTCGACCACAGGAAGCACCTCCCCTCAGCTTTCCAAGAAGATTTACACACAACCTCCCACCCACGTCCTGTTCTAGGTCCCTGCCTGGCTCCCTTTCAGGTCCCCCTATATTGTCTCAAGCCACAGTTTCCCTCAGGCTGAGAACCGTTACCAGAATTCCTTCATCCCATGGGACACAGGGACCTGACCTGGGTGCCCCTGCATAGACACCCAAGTCCAGGCTCCAGTGCTTTACACAGCTTAACACAAGATGTGAGGCCACACATGTCCACATTTGAAATTAGAACAAGGTGATGGTTCATAGGTTCTTCTTAGAAACTTCTTAAGTCTCTCCAGAGCCTTCAGCCTACCTTGCCCAGATGGAATTACAGCCCTCCATAAGGAAATTGGTTTTAGCATCTTTTCCTACTGGGATTTCAGGATCCCTTCCTCCAGGGAAAGAGATTGGAAAACAGCAGGTGTTCTTAACAACTCCAGAAAATTGAGATTAAGGTGAGTCTCCACCCCTGCCTAGAGATTCTTGTGCATTTTGATGCAACATTTATCTCTTGTCTCCATTATGTGGATTCTAGAAAAAGATCTTTGCTTGGGTCTTGCATAACAAGAAGCTAATTAAAAGTGTGTTTTTGTTTGTTTTTGCCAATACAAACTGCCTTCAAATGAAAATTCAGTTTTCCATCTACACACACACACACACACACATACACACATACACAGGCACACACACTCAAAATGCTGGAAGCTTTAGAAAACAATAGCTTTTAAAAAAGAATGGCTGTTCACATTGTGTGTGTGTGTGTGTGTGTGTGTGTGTCTTTGTCTGTATTTATATTTACTAAACACATTTCATTCAGAATTTTGCCCATAATGATTGGCTTTTGCCCATAAAAATCTACCTTCCAACCATGGATTTATGAATTTTTTTTTTAACCTTATAACCAGAAGCCTAATATATGTGAGTGTGTGTTTGGGAAAAGGGGGCAGGGAAGAGGTATGGTGTGATTGAGAGAGGATGAGATCATATACTTTAGGAAGACATTAAGATAATATAATTCCCTTACAAAATAAAGACCCTTAACACAGTAACTTCTGCCAAGTACTTTTCCCCTTGTTAACTTTTTATTTTGAAACGATTTCAAATTTACAGAAACATTATGAAAATAGTACAAAGAATTCCTTTATACCCTTCACCCAGATTCCCCAATGGTTAACATTTTATCATATTTACCCTTTCACTGAATTTTTTGAGAATAAGTTGCAGACACGATGCCCATTATCTTTTTATTTCTGCCCAACATTTTGTCGAGAAAGTTTTCAAACAGACAGAAAAATGGGAAGAAATTGCCGTGACTGCCTCTAAACCCTGTGCCTGATTATTCTTCCATTACATTTTACCAAACTTGGTTTCTTACTTGTCTGTTGTCCATTTATGTATCCATCCTTCCATCCCATTGCTTTTTGAACTTTACCGATGTATAATGTATAAACCGTAAAATTCATCCATCAAGTAATTTTAATCCACAGTCAAATCATGGGAAATCATAGCATAGTTTGGTAAATTCTACCAAAGCCACCCATTTCTCAAGATAAGTTCCTCTCATCTTGTAAAAGGAGACTGATCTCAGCTGGTTACCCTGTCCTGTAACCCAGGACCTGCTTCTCCCTGATGGTTGGAGTCTCAGAAAATCAAATTACTCTCTCTGAATCCCAGTGTTTGGAAATCTGGAATAGGCCATTTTGACCCATTGATCAATCAATTTCTTGTGGCCCTAAAATGCAGAAATTCTCAACGTGAGTATCCCTGTCTCTCCTTACTCTGCGCAGTGTACGGCCTTACACCTTTTGTTTGCTTTCCTCAGAATTAATCCTGATGACATCATGGGGAGCAAGTTAGCCTGAACATTTAAGGGGATAAAACACTCATGCCTTGAGGACTCTTCGAGAGCGAATCATTTATACATAGCATTTGCGGCATTCTTCTGCGAAATGGAATCTTGCTGTTACTAATGCAGAAGCCTGCTGGTAAATGCTCAGACTGTACATATTAGCCAGCTGGTGGCTGAATTCTGACTATTGAGCTGCCTAGAATTGGAATAATTAATTTTCCTGGAGAAAGTACATTGTGTTGTAGCTTTTTGGATTTGTGACTGTAATCTGTAATCACCAGGGAATTTATTTAGATTTGCAATTATACTAGAGTTAGTAATTTATAGTAGAGATGGGAGTTTGCTAAATAGGAGGCATAGAGCTGTGAGTTTCCATTAATAGTTTTGTGAGCTTCGTGTAATACCCAAGCTGTTAGCAAAGAACTATTAGCTAAATAGTCAGTTCATGTTCCTCTTATCTAATGAAAGCAGAACCTAACGTGTTTACCTCAGGAGTTTCCCCATTTATTTAAAATACAGTTTTCTTTTGCATGGAAAGGGAGAGTTACTATAAAAGCTTATATTTTAAAGAAGTGTGATTATGAATAATAGCTTCCTAGATATGTAGTATTGTGTTTTTTAATATATTCCAGTAATATGATTCTTCTTATTGTGCCTAAGAAGTAATATTCCATCCTCTATTAAATACGGTATCTTGAAGGAAAGAACATAGGAATTGACTGCTTTTTAAAATTATGCATTTTCTTTGGATAAAAATAAGGGGTTTTTTGGGAAAAAAAAGTATTCTTACTAATATGTACCAATTATTTTGAAGAGATGCTCATACATAATTATGTAGATTACTCATAGATCAGCCAAGAAAGTAGACATGACTAATGGGAAATCATCAAAGTTGGCAAGAAGCCTTTATCTTTTAGTTCACTATAGCCCTCATTACACTTTGCAACCCTTTAATACATTTGTGGTTACAGTTCTGCAGAATTGTGTAATTTATAAAATTGTATTGTACGTAAAATTGTTGCTCGTGTGATAAAGAATGACTGTGTTTTAAAAAAGAAAGATACCTTGTTCCATATCAATATTATAAGATGAAATATCATATTTGATAATAACTATAGTGTGGTGGATTTGCATCGTGGATAATGGAGGTTCTCAGCTGCTCAACTAGGACCCCAAGAATCTGATATGTTTTAGAATTCAGAATTCTGTTTATTTTAGGGAGTTAATTCAATGCCTATGCAGTATAGAATGGACCATCTCCAGTGCAATCAAGCAGTGGATTAATATTTCTGCAGTAAAGCATAAGGATATTCCCTCTATGTGAGGTCGATAGACTCTAACATCCTGTCAGTGTGGAAGTTAATTATCAGTTAACACAGTTCGGATGAATGCAAGTGTCTCTGGTTTTCACAGTTTTGGGATTTTAGAATTGCAGATAAGAATTGAGGACTTACAGTAAAATAATTGCTATTTCCTGGTGTATTTTTGGGTGTGTTCTGAGGAGCTTCTCCAAAGAAGCCATTTAAGCTAAGTATTCTATTCTGTGAACATCAAAAGTGAAATGTAAGGCAACAGTATTTTTTTAAAGTATTTTACGAATGTTGTTCCTGTTGGAAGTATGATCTGCTTTCAAACCGACAGAGTTACAGTAGCTATATCCCAATTACAGCTTTGTTCATTAACGTATTTGAGTCCTTGTCCTAATTTTTTCCTTTCCTTAAGTTCAGTACAGTTCAAAATATCTGGAAATTCCTGCAACTTTTCTATAAACGCTAGTTGTTCATAAGCTAGAAAATAGCAGAATAATAAACAAATATCATTATTTAAAATAAATATTTACTTCCTTTTTCTTATGGAGGATTTTACTGGAGATTATTTTGAACTAAAAACCTACTACTAAGCTAAAGAAATAAATCTAGATAGATGTATAACAGCTTTGGGACCAGAAATCCATGGTTAATTGTTATGAAAAGGAAAAATTTGACAATCTTTAGTAAATAGAACTATTGGTTATTTGAAAACAAATATTGTCCCAAGAGTTGTGATAAGCAAGGAGCATAAAAATAGTCTCTACGCATTTTTCATGGAAGGGAATTAAAGTTTAAATACTGAGGTAAAATAAACTTTCTGACATGTATTGATTTGAATATAACTCATGTCAAGGCAAATAAATCATATGAAGAGATCATTCTGTCTAACCTAGAAAAATGCAATTAGTGCAGGCTTGGGTTCTATTCTTAAGCTTTTAAGAAAAAGAAAGAAAACAATCTTTAGACAGGGGGACACAAATGCCCATTAAATTTCCTTTGAAGACAGTTGAAAAAGACTATAATTACATCTCTCTTACTTAAAATCAGAGAGGTTTAAATAGATTTTAGCTTTTATATGGGTGAATGCGGGTGCTAATTTGACTGTTTTTAATTAATGTATATATCTTACATATCAGGTATTATTTATCAATGTATTAAAATGGAATTAATCTCAAATAACTATGGTGAAAGTACATATGGAATGCTTAGTAAATGTGGATGGATATATGAGTAAGTACAGTGTTCAGTGACATTCTTCGTAACTCTGGAATCATGAAATCACTACATAAACTTATTTTTCTTTCATTCCATGCAAAACTAACAATTCAAGCTTTAATTATTTATTGAATGTAAATTATTTATACTGCAGTTGACAGAGAAGATAAAGGAATATTGAAATTCCAATTTTCAAATTTCTTTCTAGATAGTAACTTAGATCTAATAATTGTATATGAATATTTATTTCTAGAAACACTGAGCTAGAGGCTGCCAGGTAGAAAATAGACTGATTATTTAGTGTATGTATAAAAATTACAAATATTCTAATGCTCTTTAAATCCAAAATTCTACTCCTTAGAATTTCTTCTGCAGATACACTTGCATAAGTGTTATTTCAAAATATTTGAAATAACCTCAATGACCACCTTTTGAAGGCTGATTAAATTAATTATGCTGCATTTATAAAATGTAATTCAGTATAGCAATAACAATATAAAAAAGCTTTTTCTCTCTACTAGAATATTAAACGTAAAAAAGCTAAGTGCAGAAAAATGTGTACTTTATGATACCATTCATATAAAGAGAGAAGGTGGAAAATATCTACATTTGTGTATTTACATATGTACATATCTATATGAACTTTATATGAACAGAATTGCTCTGGGGAGGGAAAATAAGAAATTAGAGCATTTATCTGTTGGAAAGGATGTGGGTGAACTGAGCATAGACATAGATGTGGGAGGGACACTTTCACTATCTCCCATTTCACCCTTTTTGATGCATTCCATGTGATTGTATTATTATTACTTTTACAATGAGCATTTTAAAAAGTATTGTGCTTAAACTTGTGCGTTCAAGAAGTGAATCATCTGGAGCCCACCTGTAGTGTGTCTCTGTGTAGTGGGGACTGTCAGAGAAGACACCATAGAAGAATAGGTCTTGTCTTATGGGCTGAAAATGGGAGAGATCAACTTGGCTTTTTATCTTTCAATAAAGCAAGATGTGGTGAATTAATAATATTCCACAGCTTAAGAGTCTACTTAGATTTAGAATCTGCCTTAGAGAAAAATAGACTTTTTTGATTTGTATGATAGATTTTAAAACTGTTGGTGAAGTGTATATTTTTACATGAATATTAAAGGATTTCATTAGGATGGATTAGCTAAGAATAAATCAAGAAATTAAGAATATTAAAATATTCTGTGAATTAGAAAACTAGCTTTTTAATGCTTATGTGCTCAATCCTATGTCGTGAATGGATCAAGTACTTGAAATACTTGGGTTTGTTTGCTCTCTTACTGAGTCTTCGTAGCTCTGTATTGGAACATTTCATTGCATAAACTTTTTATGATTAAAAATATCTTTATAACTGATGGGCGCCTGGCTGGCTCAGTTGGTAGAGCATGTGACTCTTGACCTTGAGGTTGTAAGTTCGAGCCCCATGTTGTGTGTAGAAATTACTTAATAATAAAATCTTTAAAAAAATCTTTATGACTGAAACCCAACCTTTATATGCACATTCTACATACAGAGTAACTCATGTTCTAAAGTTTTTATTAGTCCTTTAATCTGTTTACCAAGGCAGCTACCACAAGGGCATTTACATATGTCTCTCTTGCAACTAAAACCGAAGTTGAAGCATCTTATGGAGATTTTATGTAGTTTGACGATTAAGAGTTTAGAGACCTAAACAAGAGACAGCAAATTGAATACTCAGGGGACGGATTCCATTTTCTTTAAATGTCCTGCAGTCCTGGGACTATTTGACATTCATCATTTTAAATAATGAAAGTATGATCTATTTTCTAATTACAAAATAACTTTTTGGAAACCATTCTGCCCAACAGTATTGCAGGGTTTGACTGATCTTTGATACAGTAGCTTCTCTTTGAGTTTCAGTAAAGTATAGGATAGAGAGAAATGAGTATCAGATAACTGTTCCACAGCTTATATGTAGTAGTTTTCTTTTTTGTTTTCCTGCCAAGGTGTAGAAGAATGTATAGTCCTCTTTTTATGGCTTGTTCCGTAAACTCTAATTTCTGCTAGTTGTACATATACAGGTGATGAGCTATCTAAATTGAACTGTTTGCTTTCTCAGAATGGGAACATAATGTCCTATCTGTGCAGTGTTTTGTTCTGCACCATCACATAATTTTAAAACGTGTGATTGATTGGCACATTACAGAGAATGGTAAGTGATTTCATATATCTATTTTACCATGATACAACAGGATTATTGTGTCTTCCAACAAAATGCAGGCTCCAATTGATGGCATTGCAATTTTTCCTCAACTCAGAAAACTATATATGTATACATTTAATAGAATTAAAGAGTTATATCTATTGACTAATACACACACTTGTTACATGGCATAATCTTTTGGGAACATAGAGAATATAGGAGCACCCTCTACCATCTTGTTTGAAGCATCTTATAATTTAAGGCTGAGAACTACTTACATCCTGTAGGTATTGCACGGTTTAGCTCTCTAGCAAGGGCTAATGTTTGTGCAATTCTCCCTTGAATCCTCAAAGCGGGCAAGGCAGGAGTTGGATCGGAGGCCTGAGGCCTAGATGTCATGGTCCTTATTAAGAGGAGCGGTGGAGCAGTTTGTGTGCTGATGGAACTCAGGAACGCCAGAGGCAGGTATGGATGTGACATGCAGAGCAAAGGAGTGGGGACCAGGGAGATTAGAGCAAGTGCTACCAGGAGCACTGGCTGGAAATGGGTGAGTTAGGGAGGATCTTGAGTGATTGCCTAGTAACAACCAGTGTTTGGGTTGGCAAGGGTATAATGTAAGAAGTATACTTCCCTGTTATTTAAGGGAAAGGACAGAGCAGACGGTCTTTGCCAACTTATTGTTGATTCTTAGGTCCTGGAGGCAAGTACTATTCATGGTTCTCCAGAGAAATAGAATCAACAGAATGTGTGTATGTGTGTGTGTGTGTGTGTGTGTGTGTGTGTGTAGAAAGGAAGAGACTTATTATATGGAATTGGCTTCTGTGATTATAGAGCCGAGTATAGATTATGAGTATAGATTATGGAGCTGAGTAGCTCCAAGATCACAGTCTCCACACTAGAAACCCAGGAGAGCTGGGTGTGTAGCTCCGGTCTCAGTCCAAAGATCTGAGAACCCGGAGAGCCGGTGGTCTGAGTTCCAATCTGAATGTTGACATGCTGATTCTCAAGAAGGGCTGATGTTTCAGTTTAGGTCCCAAGGCAGGAAAATGCTGATGTTCCTGCTCCACAGTCAGGCAGGAGAAATTCCCTCTTACTTGTAGGAGGCTCAGGCTTTTTGTTCTACTTAGTCCTTCAACTAATTGGGTAGGCCCCACCCGCATTAGGGAGGGCAATCTGCTTTACTCAATCTACCGATTCAAATGTTAGTCTCCCCCAGAAACACCGTCACAGACACACCTGGAGTAATGTTTGACTAAAAATATCTGGCTGCTCCGTGGCCCAGTGATCACAGGGACATCCAAGCAGACCCACTAGCAAATGCCACAGGAGGACTCTCCTGAGGACTGCCTCTACACATGGGTAGTGTGAAGCTGCAAGAGTTAGTCCCGTGAAAGTCCTTGCATGCCTCTAGTTTTATCTCTCCGCTGTTAGGTGCAATAGCTGAGAGAACTCACAAACTTGAGAATGCAGTCTGACTGAAACTGGGCCTCTTGCAATCTTCCTTTGAGAAGACATACATTTATGAATTATAACCTAATTATTATGTTTATACAGGGCTCTTTCTATGCATATCATGGTAATTTCTGTTGTGAATATTCAGTATGTGTTTTGTCCTCAAATCATCTCTGCTTTAAAAATCTGCCCTTTGCTTTGTTACCCCAACCCCTTCTCAAGTTCCACTAATAAGAGATGAGATTCAGTCATGTGATTAAGGACCACTTCACATTTCAAGTGCCTGCCTTCACCTTACGTTCCCAGTAGGCTTTCCAATTAATGAGCATTTGCACGTACATTGTCTCATTTGATTACTTGGTAAGACACAGGTTGAACCATATGAAATTGCTGGTATTTGACCCTTGTGAATTTACAAAATCAATACGATTGACCCTTGAACAAAGTGGGGGGTAGGGGTGCAGACCCCTGTGGAGTCAAAAATCTGTGTATAACTTTTAACTCCCTGAAAACTTAACTGTAATAGCCTACTGTTGGCAGGAAGCCTTACCAATAACAAAAACCATTGATTGGCACATATTTTCTATGTTGTAGATATTATATACTATATTCTTACAATAAGTAAGCTAGAGAAACTAAAATGTTATTAGGTATTAGAAACTAAAATGTTTAGCTATTAGAAACTAAAATGTTATTAGTTGAGTAAAATGTTATTAGAATATTGTTAGGAAAAGAAAATACATTGACAGTACTATAGTTATTGAAAACCCACATACAAGTGGACCCCATGCATTTTAAACCCACATTGTTCAAGAGTCAACGAATTCCATATGGTTGGATATAGCATCATTAAACCTACTTTTGAGATACAAGAAAATGAGGCTCAAAGTAAAAGTGAGTTTTTATTTGTTTGTTTGCTTTAATAATCACAGAGCTTTTAAGTAACAGAGCTAAACTAAGGCATGTACCTGCAACATTTTATGATTTTCAGTACATTGTCTCCATCAGACTGACAGCCAGCAAATCATTTATGTCTCACCCAATACAAGGAAATGATAACTAAGATGGGATGAAATTAAACTGAGGTTCTAATGACTTCAAAACCAGAGATGTCAAATGCTTTCTATCATTTTGTTTCTAGCATAGTTCTTGACTTTTTTCCTCAGTAATAAAAATTAAATATTAGCAACTCTGAAATCATCATAATTTCTGGTCACCCTTGTGTTGGAGACACCTGGATGTGCAACAGCTCTACTTTTCATACTCCTCGTTGTACATTTTTAAAATGTTGAAAGCGTTAGAAATCTTTGATAACAAAAAATTATTATTACAACATAGTAGGTAGAAAGTATGATTTCCTTGTGATCATGTTTATAAGTATTCACTTAAAATTATGCAGTAAACCTCTGTGATAACTGATGTGGAGGACAAAGGTAAAAGAAATAGAGAAAAAAATTAAATTTCTTTACGACTTAAAGCCCACTGACAAGTCCTTGGGACAGGCAGAGTGACCTTCCTCCAGGAACTCATGACTCCATGTTGATACTTTGCCAAGGGCAAAAGGCAACTTAGCTTGACATTAGCCCGACCTCCAGGATCCTGTAAGTCTCCTTTCACATATAAAGTTTCCTTTGGAAACCTCCTTCATCTTTACCCACCCCAAGATGTATGTTAGCAATCGTCCATCAAGCATATGGCCCACTGATACCCATTTGTAGGATCTCGTTACTAAGTATTTACTAGATAGTAGTAAATGACTCCTCAAGGTCCTGGAAACCTTGCTTCCAAATTCCTTAGAGACTTATGCTATCCCTAACCCCCCTCCCCCAACTTGAAAGTATATAATCAGTCATGTTTCACATCCCAGTGCAGGTCTTTTGCCCACAGGTCCTGTCCCCGTGCCTTGTTAAAACCACCTTTTTACACCGAAGACACCTCAAGAATTCCTTCTTGACCATTTGCTCCAAACCTCAACGTTTTCACATTAATAACTTCCAGCAATCTTTGCCAAATATGAATGCATTTTAGGAAAACAATCCCTGGATTTTTTATAGAAATACTTATTTTATTGACTTTTTAAGTTTTATTTTGAGATATCACTCAGATTGCTTCCCAAATATTGGTAAAAACAGAGACATCAACATTTTTATCCGTGCTCAAAAATAATATTGCTGAGACTTTTTGGCATATCAGGTCCACATATTTGCTCAGAGATCTATTTTTCTTACAAATAAAGTTGATCAGGGAAGCATGAAATTGGGAGCATTTTGAGGGTCTGTTGGAATTGGAGACTACAGTCTGCTTACTCTTGAAATCCTGCTCTTGTGATTTGTCTAAAAAAATGGGGGAAAGTAATGAGTTCAAGAAGGAATGATTAGGTGATACTGTCTGAGTTCTTTGAAGGTTATGGTGACAGTGTGTAGGGTGTAGGATCAACGATGGCATAGGGAGGGAGGGATCACAGCGTGGAAAGGCACTCCAGCTCTGTGTGGTCAGAGATGCCGTCTTCATAAAGTGTTTGTTGTTGTGGATGTTGTTGGCCTTTAATTAATAAAAATGAAAATGCCAGAATGAGTGGTGGCTTAATTTAAAATATCAGCATATTTGTCACTCCTTTTTAAGAAATTACTTCTCTCCACTTAAAAATTAATAACCATAAGAATGCCAACAGACAAAGAGGAAATGGAAGATGGGATCAAGAGAAAGATAACACTTCACAAAGGAGCGCATAGCAAAATCAGTTCATCTACAGAGTAGCTCATTTCATTTTTACCCAGTGTGTCAAGAATCTTTTTTTTTAAAGCATCTTTCAGCAAGAAATCACCTTAAAACCACATTTACAAGATCAAGCTTCCTGGGACAGGTCATTTGAAAAAAATCACTGTAAGCCATTTCTCTTCAATTCCTTAATTATTCTTTCTCATTCTTAAAATTGTGGCACAGCCATCGTTTCTCCTCATATGCAATTAAACATGGTAACTTAGAAAAATTAACCAAGTATTAAATTAAAGAAATGCTGTTATTTGGGGCGCCTGGGTGGCTCAGTCAGTTGGGCATCCAACTCTTGATCTCAGGGTCGTGAGTTCGGGCCCTGTGTTGGGCTCCATGATGGGCATGGAACCTACTTTAAAAAAAAAAAATGCTGTTTTTATCTGGCCCGGTGCTCAGCAGAGAGAAGAAATGGGGTACAGGTTCTGCTGGTACTGGGGATCGTAGGAGCTTTGGGTCCCTGGGGATTCCATCTGAACAGAGCAACTTCGCAGGACGCTAAGCAATTAATGCTAAGTGGCATGTTGCTAACATAATTACAGTTGAGGTTTCAGAGAAAAGTCAATTCACTGCAGGTCAAAGCATTTGTTGGAGTGTTTGTGGAGAACAATGGGAACAGTCTTAGGTTGTATCTTGGCTTACACCCTGTGAAATTGCACAGTCATGTTATTTAACTGGATTCTATGGAAAGCTCTTTAAAGGGGGAATGTCCTATTTTAAAGACTCTGAGAAACAAACTGAGGGCTTCAGAGGGGAGGGGGGTGGGGGAATGGGATAGCCTGGTGATGGGTAGTAAGGAGGGCATGTATTGCATGGTGCACTGGGTGTTATACGCAACTAATGAATCATCGAACTTTATATCGGAAACCGGGGATGTACTGTATGGTGACTAACATAATATTAAATAAATAAATAAATAAATAAATAAATAAATAAATAAATAAATAAATAAATAAATAAAGACTCTAGAAAGAAGGTACAGAGGATTAGCAGAATCTGGTTGTGAAAAAAGTCTCAGCTTGGGGAGAAGAGTGCATGAGTGGGTGAATGAATTAAAAATGTGCTTCCAGCAAGTTTGTCCAACCCTTCTTTTTCTCTTTCACCACTGAAAAAATATGACTTCTACATCCACGTGTCTGACAGCATGGGGAAGCTTAATGTCAAACCCTATCCAGTCTTTTCTAAAAGGCAAGACTGGAGAATAACAAGGAGCTTAAAATAAGTAAAACCTGGGCATGGTGTATACATTGAATACTTTCTCCGTACATTGGAATAGGTGAGCAGTCAGCCCCTTGAGTAATAAATTCTCCACCGTACATTCTACTAGCAGGAAAAATCCATTCCTATCCTTCGTATCTTGCTTCTTCATCACAACTCTTACCGAATGTCGAACATAAACTTCTCTCACATGATCATTCATGGGCTGGAGATCTTTGCGGTTCTCATTTGGCTGCAGGGAAACGTAGATACTTGTTGATTCAGCTGTTACTTGTTGAGTACCTGCCATGTGTAGCTGGGTGCCCAGGCATCAGAATGTTCCAACAGTGAAATAACTGAGATAGATAGATGCATATATATAAACCTATGTATCTGGCTTCTTGTCCTTTTCAAGAGGACACTCCTCTGTCAGTGAACTGCTGTCAAAAGCTTGGTAATGGGGCAAACTTGCTACAGTAAATTTTTAAAAATTTAGTCCAGTTCTCAGCTCCTTCTTATCTCCTTGTTTCCTGTACTCTGCCAAAGATTCTATTCCCCTCATTTTTTCTTTGGAGTTACTTATTAATAAGGACCCCTTGGTCATTTTGCTTTATATCCTGAGATTGTAAGGTTTGGAGAATTTAATAGCTCTTGCATGAGTTATCCGTAATAGACATTCTGTAGAATAAAATGTATCCTCATTAAAAAAAAAATGTGATAGGAAAGGAAAAAGTACATTGTCAGGCCTTGTTCTGTCTATAGAAATCAATTCAAATCATAATTATCCTCCTAGTCTATTTGGGAAGAATAAAATATTCAAAACTAATGGCTTCAAACTCTCAGCAAAACTAGACTCTTATTGTCAGAAAAATTCCACTGTGGCTCTGGAAAACTGTTTTAAACTTTCTCAACCGATACAAATAGTGTTTTTGATATAAATTGAGGAAACAGCATTTTCAGGGTTCCTCTACTAAACTTTCTTGAAATATTAAAATAAAGGTGACAGAATCACAATTTGATTATCCCTCATTGCTATATCCAGTGGAAAGATAGTTTGGCATTAATCTTGAATGTGAAAAGACTCTAGGAAAGTCCAATTCCTGTGAGCACTGTTATTTTCCAGCATATTCTTCTTCAACCACTTTCTGACATGCTGTATAAGGAAAGCTAGCAAACTTAAATGTTCACTCACAGATAAATAATCTTGAGGGGCAAGTGAGAGGATGGAATGAATGTGAAAAAAATATATCAGTCTCTGTGTTAAATTTATTTTTGTGTTGTATTAATAAAATGATGCAAAGTATAAAATGTGGAAACCATACCTAAACACATATGTGCCCTACTTCTTTCAGATTTTTATTTTTAAACACTATTTAAATGCCATAATTTAGTACATTATCTCTTTCTCCAAAAACATACAAAGAATGACTGTTTAAGCACACAGTACTTGTCAATAAATGCAATTTCTTATAGCTGTCATACTAATTTGGAAATGCACCTTATGCTAAGTAAATTAGTGCAAACACGTAATCTTCTGTCAATAATTATCTTCCCTTGGCATTGTAAAATCCTGAATCAGAACCATTTCTTGCGAACTACATTATGTCACTGACACAGAAAATGTTTAGACATGCATACGTGTACTTTTGTGTTACAGTAAATTGCTTGAAATATTTCATGTGTGAGGCACCTGGGTGGCTCAGTCAGTTAAGCCTCTGCCTTTGGCTCAGTTCATGATCCTGGAGTCCCGGGACTGAGCCTCGCGTTGGGCTCCCTACTCAGTGGGGTGTCTGCTTCTCCCTCTCCCTCAGCTCCTCCCTTGCTCATGCTCTCTCTCTCTCTCAAATAAATAAATAAAATCTTTAAAAAATTTTTTCATGTTTTAACACATTTGATGCTTATTATATGTCAGGCACTGTTCTAAGAACTTTCCAAATGTTAACTCATTTAATCTTTGTAACATTTAATTCAATAGGTATTATTGTCCCAGTTTTACAGATGAGGAAACCAGGGCATTGGGAAAATAACTAATTTTTCTGAAATCATACAGTGTGGCCCCAGAGCCTGTCCTCTTTAAGCACCACGCTACTGTCTCTCAGTTGGATAAAACTAATTGTGAAGTAGGATTAAGAATTTCAGAACTGATTTTCACACTTAAACATGCATTCATGCAACTTATATCTTAAGTGCCAACAGAAGGATAGTTATTATACAAGGGAAACTAGGCGATCCTTCTGTATCTAGATACAAGAAACAATTTTTGAAAAAAATAAATGTCTTCTCAAAGGTAGGGGAGGTGAGAAGAAGAAAACAATGGGCTGTTTTAATATACTTATCTATGGGCTTATATAAAAACATACCTAAACCAATATGGTAGCAAAGCTTGACTCATAATTCTTGCAAACGTTTGTGGGTAGGAGAAATGCCAGGAGAATAAAACAGACAAAATTCTTGGTATTCAGACATGGGGTGCAGAGTATGCCATCGAAGGCAGGTTTGTTTAGTGTCGATTCTTCCCAAGAAACTCAAATGGAATAATAAAAACTTTGAAAGAAAAGTGATGATGTCCAGGATTCTCTGTGGATTTTCCAAGAATACCAAATTTATCCCATTTGAACTTTGATATACCTTTTAGTCCAGTGGATCTGCTAATTATGATAAAGGATGAGTAGGCGCATCAGAATCGCCTGGTGACCTTCTCCAACCATCTCTATGTGGCTTTCCCCAAGGTCCCCTTAACACCTTCACCACCGTCCCCACCATCCCCACCATCCCCCCACCATCCCCACCACCACCACACACGCACATACAATCTGAGGATTACTGCGAGGCTCCCTCCATCCTGGCCCATCTTTGAGAAGCACTCCTTATAGTAAGAGGCTATGGATTGGGAGTGTATTCCACATGTGAATGGTTTAAAAGAAGGAAAAGTTGGAGAATTGGCAATTAAGATGAAAGCAAAAGAAAGTTATTTTCTCCTAAGAATATATACCTGTCTGTTCCAGATAAAAATTTTGGAATGCATTTTCTTATCATGCTTCCAGGTTTGAGCATAGACTCTGGTCCTTAGTGAGTACTCAAGAAATGTTTATGACTGAAAAGTGGAGGAGAGAAAGCGGGAGGGAGAGAGGGAGGGAAGGGAAGAAGAGAGAGGACAACTCTCTTTTTTTCTTCTGCCTTCCATATATACATAAATATGTACGTCTAGACAGAGATAAATAGAGAGCTATAGGGGCGCCTGGGTAGCACAGTCCTTAAAGTGTCTGCCTTCGGCTCAGGGCATGATCCTGGTGTTCCGGGATCGAATCCCACATCAGGCTCCTCCACTGGGAGCCTGCTTCTTCCTCTCCCACTCCCCCTGCTGTGTTCCCTCTCTCACTGGCTGTCTCTCTGTCACATAAATATATAAAATCTTTAAAAAAAAAAAATAGAGAGCGATAGAGATACAGATGTATCTTAGGACAATGCCTACCCAATAAATATAAGCTGTTATTAGTTAATATCATTAGATCATAGGATGTCGAATTCCACTTTATTCTGCACTCATAAGGCCATAATACAAATGCTATGTCTTCTTCTGGGCAACTTTTTTTTTTTTTTTTTTTTTTTTTTTTACTGTGAATATAGTTGACACAGAATGTTACATTAGTTTCAGATGCCCAACATAGTGATTCAGCTTCTCTATACTAGAAAGGCTAGGCTCACCACAAGTGTATCTACCATCTGTCACCACCAACACTGTTACAATATCATCGTTATGTTTCTCTATGCTGTGCCTTCTAGTCCCATGACTTATTTATTTTATAACTGGAAGCCAGTTTCTCCCACTCCCCTTCATCCGTTTTGCCTGTCTCCCCACCGACTCCCCTCTGGCAACCATCATTTTGTTCTCTGTATTTATAGGTCTAATTCTCCTTTTTGTTTGTTTATTCATTTGGTTTGTTTTTTAGATTCCGCGTATGAGTGAAATCATATGGTATTTATCTTTCTCAATCTGACTTATTTCACTTTGCGTAATACCCTCTGGGCATGTTGTTGCAAACGGTGCAATCACATCCTTTTTTTATAGTGTGTGTGTGTGTGTGTGTGTGTGTGTACGTACAGCTTCTTCCCTAAACATTTGTATATTGATGGACACTTAGATTACTTCCATATCTTGGCTCTTGCAAATAAGTGGGCAACTTATTTTAAGAGGAGCGTCAACCAAGTAGAATGTGACATGCTTGGCTAATGGAGTCCGACGGTATCCACTACCTGGCACACCATGTGCAGGGCATTATAACCCTTCATTGTATATTGTTGCATGGGTGGATTGGAAGAAGACACATGGCCATGAAGTTTCATATATTTCAATATCTGCGGGAGCCCAAAGTAACTTGGTGTTTGATATTAAGTTGTTAAAGTGTTCCTGTTTGGATAAGAAATTATTTAATTACCCCACATCTAGGTTAAATATGTTGTGTAGCAAACCATAGGACAAATACACAAAGAATTTGAGCTCTTGAATGGTGAAGGAGGCTGCCCTTTGAAATTATCAGTTGATGTTGCTGGAAATATTCAGTTTGATACAGGATAATGTTTCAGTGTAAGGGTAATTCATTTACTGGTTTGGAAGTTAGACTAGATATATATTGTAAATCTATTTAATGTAACCCAACAGATCATAGTTCCTAGTTTCTTTTGTGACCTATCTGCTTTTCTGTTTTTTAAAAGTAATTCTGAAGTTGCATTCTTCTTTAAGTCAATCATCAATGCTCTAAATGACCCATTTTACAAATAAATAAATCTCCAGCAGGGCCTGGACACATTGGAGATTTGTACTAATATTCTGACATAGCTTTTATTTTTCATAATTCTTGAGTGAAAGTAGAATATATTTCCATCAAGTAATCTAATATTTTATACTTGACTTCTTTTTCATTTTCTAACATTTTCATAGGGAAAAAAAACCCCTATGATATGTTTTTTATACCTCCTCAGAGGGAATGACCTAAAAATCCATGAAATAATCTGGATTAATTATTAAGATATGTCTGACCCTCCTACCAGTAGAGATAGTTTTTCCCAGTATGTGTGTGTGTTTTATTATTGAAAACTTGCATTTGGAACTAAAATAACTGAATGGAAATACCTCAATGGGAGAATCAGCTGTCAGTTGCTTGAAATATAAGACTAAAGATTATATTTAATGAATTTAGTGATTGCTTAGAAATAACCTAGGTTTCACACACAAAAAAATAAGTGTGCTTTCTTTTCCACTTACATTGATTTAGACTGATTTTCAGTTGGGGAATTATGTGTTTGTAAGCTATTTATTGAGTGCCTACTATGTTCTGATACTGCGAGGTAAGCTCATGCATTCTATGAATTGTAGAAAACTTGGGAAAGGCTATACCTCAAACTCTCCTGCAGGTCCTCACCCAAATGGAAAGAGGATTTCCCTTTCTAGTATTCCTGCATCACACGTTACACCCCCCCACCCCCAACACACACACAAACACACAACTAGTGAGTATCTTTGCTTAACAGGCAGTAGGTAAATCCCTAGGGAGAGGCATGCCAGACTAGAGACAGTGGTGATGAAAGGTTCAGTGCCTGTTTCAGTAGGAAAATCACTTTGGAGCCAGTAATGCCTTTCCCTGTAGAACCATGTTCATATTTTACAGCCCTAATCACCCTTTCTCCGTGTGGTCTTGAAGTTCTTTTAAACCTCATCTCCCATGACATCACTGGCCTGTGCTCTATTCTCCCATGCTTTCCAGACTGACACCTTAGCTGCTACCTAGAGCCCTTGCTGCTACCTGCCAACATCCTATTTTTGTTCCAACTCCAGCTCAAGATCTACCTTCTGCAAAGAGCCTTATTTCCTCTCCCCAATGTATTTATAATTTCTCTCTTTGAAGTACTCCTGTAGCACTTGCAAAATATTGTGAAATAAAAAAATATGTACATTTGAATGTATTTAAAATGTGTGTGGATTTATGGCAATATTGTACAAATAACTGATTTTATTTTGTGGATTGTACCTAAGCACTTGTGTTCAAAGTTTACCGTTGTTGTTGTTGTCATCATTCTTCCACTTCTCTCCTTGTTGATTTGCCTTCTCATTCGGCATTGCACTTTTAGTTTTTTGTTGTTGTTGTTAAAATTTCTTTCATCTTTAAGAGCAATGTCATTTTCCAAATACTGAGACGCATGGTTGTAACTGAGCTTTGTATTGCATTGTGAAAGCCTTCTCTGTCATTTGTTCTCAGCATATTGTCACATGTCCATTGATAGATGTTTCAAGATTTTGGGAAATGTGTGTTCAAAACTCTGCACCACCATGTAGACCATTATGAGAGTTAAGATGTATATAATATAAAAATGGGAATACTGCATCAGTGGAGAAATGAAACAAATTGTCCAGCAGTTGATGAAACCAACAAACCGTCTTTTCTTTTTCTTTTTCTTTTTCTTTTTTTTTTTTTTAAGGCAAAAATGCTTTACTGCCCATTAGCTATTCAGGGTCAAATGCTTGTAGCAGAGATGCTTATGGTGAAACTCCCCAACCAATTTTGACTCCTGACTATTGGTAAAGTTGGACACATAAACAGATACTGGCCCATGTTCCCAGGTTGCAAACTGTACTGATCCTAGATCCTCCCATTCATGTCTACTTTTGTTCTTAACCCCACCTCTATCTAATCATTCCCCAAATCCTTACCATTTTCATTTCTTAGTATCTCTCAAATCCACTAGTTTTTGCTATTTTCTTTGCCTCCTTCATTCCTTTCTCACCTAACTTGTCTATTTGCCAACAGGTTGAAAAGCCCCCCAGCTACCCGAGGTTTTGCTATGTGATTGATCTTTAAAAAATTCCTGAGTCCCTTCAGGGCTTAAATCCTCTAGTAGCTTCTTTTTGCTCTCCCCACCCCCTGAGGAAGTCTAAGCTCTTTTTCTTCTTTTATTTGGCTCTCCAGGACCTCATTTCTTTCTGCCTCATCCTCTGTTAATCTCCCTTCTCCCTATTCCTCTCTTTGTTCTTGGAGTACCTCAGACTGATTATGTCAACTCATATTTTGTCCCCACTCATAAGGCTGCCTTCTGATGTAGTAACCAAAACACTGTTTAAGTCTGGTTTTTATTTTTATTCCTTATGGCATAGTGATTCTACCCTGGACCTCCATGCCTTTTCTCAATTACCTCTCCTCTCCTGAAGCCTGTATTTCCTGCAGCTGTCTACTCTCAATCTGAACCAATAATATGGCTACTGAATGAGTGAGGTGATTTATTTATATTTTGGTGGCCTTTTTGGGTGATCAGTTTCATGAGATCAAATCTCTTCTCTATTGAGAGATCTCATTGGATATTTCTTTACAGTATATTATTGCAGATTTTATAGAAGAAACTTCATAAGTTTTTATTTTAGCTAGATGGGGGTAAGGCAGTGGTGATGAAGGGACGGTGGAGGTCCATTTTAAACAAAACCAATTTTCTGAGGAGCAGAGTTTGGTTCTGATCAGGGACATTTCTACCTTTTTTTGTTACCAGCTTACAAAAGGAAACATATTTTGCATCAGAATCCTGAGTGTATGTGTGGATATGTTTATGCATAGTCATGAATTTATTTATTCAATAAATATTCACTGAGCATTTACTGTGACCCTTAATGATACTAGGATGACTTATGTTCTTGTCAGGAAAGATAAACAATAAGCAAAAGAGATGCATTTTACTGGGAAATATTAGGAGATCATGAATGATTTTGAGATAAATCATGGATGGAGTATGTGTATATGTAAAGCTCATACCTATGCATATATATGCATGCATATATTCTCCATCTGTATGTTTATATGTCTATCTCCTGTACTTATATACATACATATGTACATGCATGCATATATAATTGAAAAGAGCTTCATAAAATACTGAGCTTTACTAAGTGTGATGCACTTTGATATTTTTTCTCTTACACTATTTTCTTTTTTATTTCACTTTTTATAAATGCTGGTTGTAACTCATTGGATTGATCTCACGTTACATCAGTACAATGAGAGTCATGATCAGAAAAACACTGGCTTAGTAAGTGTACAATGTGTCACCATAAGAATTCAATAATTTCATGTTTGGGTAGACAGGGATTTCGGAATACCATGATTACTTCCAATAGAATTAACAAATAGATTGTTGTAGCATTAAAAGTTCTTATTTCATTAAATTTCTTCTTTGGAACCATAACCTTAATTTTACTAACTTTATAACCTTTATTAGTTATTAATGGTTGAAAGAGTCTAAAATCTCGCCATTTGCAAATGAGATCAATGTTTTCGTAAGTAAAATTACATGGACATTATTCATTCAAGGTCTGTATAAACTTTGGGATACCTTTCTGTCAGGTAAAATTCTGGCTGTTTTTGAGATTAAGATGTTGGTTAAGATTCAGACAGTGGCTTTGGCTTCTTACTGGAGATTGTGGCGTGTGGGGTAGTTCCAACTTTGACAACTGATTTATATCTATGTTATAGCCTATTGAAACTACGTAAAATTCTAGCTCCTTTTCCTATTGATTATAGGACCTACCATTGAGGAAGTTCACTGAGTGTATATAACCTAAAAATTAATAAGAAAATATGGTTATTTCCCCTCCTATTTTCCATATCGAAGCAACAGATATATTTCATCTTTTGAAATGCTCAGTACAGAGCCACAGATCATTCTAGCATGCTAAGAGAAAGTTTAAAATGTTTTTAAGCGTTTTGAAAATTCTAAAGTATCATGGGTGTTCTAATTCAATCTACAATTATCAAAATTGGCACGAGACTTGTGTTTTTGCTATTGAAATGAAAACCACAGTCCAACCAATAAAGTGGATCATCTATTATGCAGAATAAAGTAGTATTTTTGCTTTAAAGGTTATTTCTAGATAATATATAACTTTGCTTGCATGTTTATTTTTTAGAGTAATAAAGAAGGCTATCATATTATACATGGTAGTCTTTTAATTATTATGATAACATAATTATATTGGGCTAACTGTACAACAGATTAATTTCTGACATGAATATTTAGATCTATCCTTTATGAGGTCATAATTTTAAGGTTATGAGGTTACAAGGCAGATTGAATTATTGATAAACCAGGTAGTTAATGAAATTAAACTTCTATTTACCATCTTTAAAGGTGACGCAGAAATGCCAAAGTAGCTGCAAACCCATAATCTTAAAAATTTGTGAAAATATCCAGACTGCTCAGTAAGGATACTAAATGTCTGACTCTGATATTTTATAACCAGCAGAGTTTCTTTTAGTTAGATTTTAAAGATATAATACCTCTCAAAAAATAAATGGCAATGGTTTAAAGCATAAAGTGAATCATGTTGCTGTGATTGTCTTACTTTGGATTCAAATAGATTATAAAACACTGCATGTGACATTTGTGCAGTTTAGGTTGGAATTCCACTGTAATGAGAACTCGCCAGTAGAGGTTAAAATAGAAGGATGCAAATACCCAAATTTCTTTTCTCCAAAATGTGAGTAAACTGGAAAGTGCAAATATGCTATGAATACAGGAAGCAAAGGAAGAAAAAAAATTCTGTCGGAAAGCCCATTCATTTTCAAGGACATGAACATGCCTAGCTAAAAGGGTATGTGCATGTGTTGAACTCGGTGGTTTGTGAGTTTGACAGCCTCTTTTTTGATGGTAATATTGGGAGTGGTTGAGGGCATGAGGGATGAGGGAACCTGCTTCTGAATATCCAGGTCTGGGGGCACCTGGGCGGCTCAGTCAGTTAAGTGTCTGCCTTTGGCTCAGGTCATAATCCCAGGGTCCTCAGATCGAGCCCCACATCAGGCTTCCCACTCAGTGGAAAGCCTGCTTCTCCCTCTCCCTTTGCCTGGCTGCTCCCCCTGCTGTGCTCTCTCTCTGTCAAATGGATGGATAAAATCTTCAAAAAATTTAAAAAATAAAATAAAATAATAAATAAAATAAAATAAAATAAAATAAAATAAAATAAAATAAAATAAAATAAAATAAATCCATCCAGGTCTGGATAGACCTTTAACTGGGCATAATGCTGGAATTCATTCCTACTGCCTTGGTTTCCAGGGGTAACCTGTCAGTTGTAAAGAGTAGACCTGTCTTCCTTCATCTTTGCCTTTTCATGCATGTGAGCTGGAATACCTTTCAAAGAAGCTGCCTGTAACATGAAGAAAGAGTGGACAGGAAAGGGGGCAGCCAAAATTAAGGCATAAAATTTCACCTGCCCTTCTGTTCACTCTTTCATCCTTTACAACCAGCCACCACTACTCCCTGGCCTCTACCTGCATTACTTAATAACTACACTTTATGTCATAAGAGTATAAGTAAAACTCTAACAGTAATAGTAGGTCTTGTGCATTAAAGTCTTAGTGTGTAACAGAAACTGGGCTGCGTGATATCTTTTAGTCATCAGGTCTAAAGGTGGGGGAGTCTGGGCCCTAGGAATGCGACTGAGGGTTAGGGAGGCTGAGAGCCAGCAGTCTGAAGATTGATGATATTTCTCTTACACAGTGACGTATTCATTCTAAGGTGTTTTATATGGAATTTTGACATATTAATTATCTTTCTCTCAATCCCTCTCCGTGACAGATAGGCAGACACACACATCCATAAAGATGTCACTGATGGCACTTTTAGTTTTCAAATACTTGGTCAACATTTCCCTAGAAAGGCCACAGTCTTTTGTGGTTTCATTACTATTCAAGGAGCTCACAGTATGAACTTGCTTTTTGCTCTACCTTAGAAGCCGGAGCTCAGAATATGTCCCTGAAGGAGACATTTAGGGGAGGGGATTGTCACCCATTCATTTCTAGCCTTGCTCCTCTACTCTGATGTTTTAGGTTTTCACGCCCTTGGATCTTGTCTTCACAGAGAACCAGTCCTCCCTTAAAATGTAAGCTTTGCCCCCTGATCTACAGTGGGATGCAAAAACGATGTTTTCTGTTCATTGTGGCCTATAAAATGTAGAAATTGTTCAAGGTTCTAGTCAATTTGGAACAATTGGTGGGCAATTGACCAGATCACACATCAATCTGATTTGGCAGTTATCATAGCCCAAAACATCAAATGCTATAAAGCTGTCAGTCTTATTGTACATTTATGTTCAAGGCGTAATAGACATTATTCCTTCCCTCAGTTTTTAATTAGATAGCAGATTCTCAGAAACTATGTCAGAACTTCCATATTCTCTACCACCACGTTAACATAAATGCTATTTTCCAAGACCCAGGGAATGACTGTGTATGATTTCTCAGAAAATATTTAAAACTCAACTTCATTGTAACAGCCCAGAAAATGTACTATGACATTGTTAGAGACTTTCAGTATGCCTGTCCAGAAATGGATATATTGTATCCCCAAATGATTCTAATTAAATGAATATGATTAATTTTTTGTTAATGCCTGGTAGATGAGGGCGTGGTTTCATAAGTCTGAACAGACTCCACAGTTTCAGTGGGCAAATTACCTAGCTTCCATACAGCTATGTTTTCTCACCTGCAATTGAGCATAATAACAGTGAGTAGCTCCTTGGGCGGTGGCGAGAGTTAAATGAAGTGACAAAACAGTGGCTGGCATATAGTATGCATTCGATCAACGTGAGGTGTCATTATTGTCAATACGAGGTCCTTGCAGCCAGAGTTCCCAAACAGAAGGAAATGCATCCACAATTTAGTTTTCAAAACAAGAGAACATAATTATTTGATTTTTATCCCTTATTTGTTTACCCTAAAGAAAAGAGGGCTATAGAATATCTTAGTAAAACTAAAAGCAAATAAAAAATGTGGTTATTGAAATATGATGTGTTTTGTTTATAAAATTAAAATAGTTTTCAAAGACAGCCTGTTCTTCTCAACAGTGAAGAATCTTGCCACGTTTATTTTGTTTTCTTTTGTGTTGTGCTCATCATTTTCTTTTTGCCTCTGAATACACTTGGCTTGATGATCTGTTTTCTATTCATACAATTGCTTCATTATTTACCATTTGCAATTTAATAATGTATTATCCATCATGATAGCAGGGGCATGAGTAAGGTCAGCGAGTCCCCATGCATTTCCATTTGCAGACTCTGGCTGGAAACAGAACACCGATTCAGATGTTCAATAATATTGTAATTTTTGCTCACTTTAAAAATGTTCTCAAAACTCCATTTCCTAAGAAATGACACTGGCCAATAAAAGTTTCCCATGTTGGAATCTGGTTGGTATGCTTCTTAGAATTTAACCCCACCCAGGTTTTCTTCCAAACTACCAAGTCATTTTATTTACAAATAGCAATCATGTGAGTTATCAAATAACCTTACAATTGGCGTAACTGAATATTGTCCAATGCTGGCATCTCATCCAGCTAGAAAAGTACTTGATCCTATTAAGAAATTCTGAATTGCAGCATCTGTTGATTTCTATATTGATCCCTTTTGTTGAGAAGATTAATGCCATAATTTTTTATCACATTTTTCCATAAGGCATTTAATGAAAAAGGTAACTGATATCATGTGGTTTATTTACCCGCAGGATCTTTTGTGCTTTTTTCCCCCCTCTCTCCTTAACTATTGTGTTATTAAGGAGCTGTTGGGGCATCAACCTCACAAAAGCTCTTATGGAGCACCTGCCATCCACATAATTACCCTAGGAGAGAAAACTGTTTATCACACAGAGGTTCCCCCTGAAATTTCTAGAACAGCATTTCATGTACAAGGACCTTCAGTCCTCATATCTGCAGGATCTGCTATATAACATGGGGTTATTAATATGGAGGTTTTTGAGTACAAAGACAGCCCTGGCTTTATGAGGGTCTTCTGACCTATTCTCTAAGCCTATTCATTTATCAGTGCTGATCCCAAAGTTCCTCCCCATAAAATGAGGAAAAGAGAATAAAAATACCCCATGTAACTTCTGCAGTGACCAGAGGAACTAACATTGATGGTGTGTGGGTGCCTGGCGCATAGTAGTGCTCAACAAATAGTAACTAAACTAAAGGAAATACAAACTGGAAAGCAGCAAAATAATATTTACATTTGCCTCCCTAAGTATTTGAAGAAGGACCATCTCAATATAAACGTGTGCATGTATGTATGGAAAATGCATCCTGTGTGTTTTATTGCTTTTCCTCACCTAAACAATTTGTCTCTTTAGTCTTTCAAGTTTCACTTTGTTTTGTGAAATAGGTAAGAATTTGTATTAAAATCCCTGCCAGGAAGGCTTTTCTTTTTCTTTTCAAAGCACGAATGTAGCTAATGGGCCCATTCTATAAAAGAAAAAAATAATTTGAATTGTCATGTAATTCAGAATATAAATTCTTAAATAGGGAGACTATAATGAGTTTTAGGGCACAAGAGGCTGTATTGAATATTTTAATGAAAATTTACTGGAGATGAACAATTGTGAAATTAATAGATTTTTAACCAAGCAAGGGTTGTATCTAACCCCATGTGACATTAGATCACTGAGAACAGTGTGTTTTTTAAATATAAACAATTGCCTAAAATGTTACATTGGGGAGGAATCACATCTGGTAGAAAAATCGACTTTGTTGCAATGTTGAAGGTTCTGATTAGATGAGTAGTATTTTCTCAAGTTGAGAGAGTCAAAGAAACAGATTACAGAGGGTGAGAAAAAGTGCTTTTGCTAATAATATACAATGTTAGACGGATCCTTCAAATATAACCAGGAAACGCACAGGCAAGAACCATGCTAAATAATATATCAGTCATTTCTTGAAATAACAAGTGTTCCCTTAAAATAGCATTTTATGAATACCCAGAGAATAAAGAAACATAAACCACAATTCCCACAACCAATCTGAGAACACGTTTATGGGGTACATAAGACTAGTCATGAACTTTCAACACCAATAACTTGCTCCCTCTTTTTTTTTCCAATCATAAGTAATTATTAACTTTACTAAAATACCTATGATTGTTCTCTAGTGTGTGATCACTGAACCAAAAGGAAATAACACATCATTGTCAACTTCCATAGTTACGATTTGGGATTTTTTTTTTTCCTGCGATGGATTGAAAGATTTGGCCTCCTTTAAATTATTCACTATAAAAATTTTATAATAATCTTGTGTTTGGAATGGGAACTGTTTAAAAGCCATACTAGAATTAAAGTCCTATTTAGGTCACCCCAGAAGAGCACAGGCATTATTGGGGCAACATTGAGGATGGATGCAGGAAGACACAAAGGGGAGAAAAAAAAGCCTTCTGGAGATCTTAGGAATGCAGCCTGAATGTAATGGCTTGCCAAATAATAATTGCTTCTCAATTTTTACTTAAAGAAATTTTCAAGTCAGAAGGAAGATTAGATGTATAGTCCAGGAGCTTTCAAATTCATTTTTAGCTATGTAAACCTTTTTTTTTTTTTTGAAGATTCATTTATTTATTTATTGGGGGGGAGGAGCAGAGAGAGAGAGAGAGAGAGAGAGAATCTCAAGCAGACTCTGTGCTGAGCACAGAGCCCCTTAAGGGGCTTGATCCCAGGAAGCCAAGATCATGACCTGAGCCAAAATCAAGAGTTGGATTCTTAACCAACTGAGCCACCCAGGTGCCCTGCTTTGTAAACTCTTTTAAAGTTCACTCCAGAAGGTCTGTGAAGGGGCTTTGGTCTGGCTTAGTCATGCTGTGTCCTCAGCAGCTAGGAAAGTGTTTGGTACAAGGAAATGCTGGGTAAATATGAGTTGAAAAAAATGAAAGGTGAGGCATAACCTAAGAAACAGGTAAAAGCAACATTCTTCTGGTGAGAGCAGTGCTCCCAGGGATCCGTGTGATACACTCAGCAAGCCTCTCAGGTCCCTATGCGTGGACCTTGGGGCTCTGTGGTACTACCGGAAAAATACGCTCTCCAGTCCTCTCATGTTATGTATCAGAAAACGGAGCTCATGTATTCTGGGATGCCTAGACTCAATATATTTTTTGCACCCAGACAGCTCGTATTTATGGGAATTGGCAGAGACATTCTAGGATATTCTTATGAGTCGTTTTACTTTTAGACAAATTATTTTAGAAGAGAACTCATAAAAGACAATGGACTATAACTTTTTTTACTGTAAATCTTTATGGTTATTAAACATGCCATGATAATTTATGTATTTAAAATTAACGTACGATGTTCTTTCCAAAAATGAGGTATCCTATACTTTACATACATATATTTTTTCATGATATTGTAATTAAACATAAGAAATAGCTTGCTGCCCATTTATTGTTAAAAAGAGATTTCTATTTCACATAAAAATTTTAATCTTGTTCTGGTTTCTTAGGGGGAAAAATCAAAAGATTACAGACACACAAATGTATTGTGGGAAAGAGTTAACATTTACCTTTTTTTTAAATTTTTTTTTATTATATTATGTTAGTCACCATACAGTACATCCCTGGTTTTTGATGTAAAGTTCGATAATTCATTAGTTGCGTATAACACCCAGTGCACCATGCAATACATGCCCTCCCCACCACCCATTACCAGCCTATCCCATTCCCCCACCCCCTGAGAAACAAACTGAGGGCTTCAGAGGGGAGGGGGGTGAGTTAACATTTACCTTTTCTCCATCTAATAGTAAGCTGGCTGACATTTATAAATTATCTATTTGGATTGATTTACTTTCAATATCACCATGTTTTCATTTTATTGAGCACAGAATCTCATATTTTATATATATGTACAAGTACATGTACATATGTATGTATGCATATGTATAAATAGATATATAAACCTATATGTATATACATGTGTATATATTTTAGTAAAATAACTAAAAATGATGGTCATGGGGCTAAAAAAAATCACAAGCTAATAAACTGATCATAACAAAATAATATAAATCGGAAATTGTACAGCCAAATTCTGCCCCGGTAGGAATTTCTCAATGAAATCAATGAGACTCACATACTCATCTCAATCAGAATCGCCTCCATTGTACAAGGCTTAGGAAAGAATAGCGAAAGTACTTTGATAAGATGTGTAATTAGGGAGGCAAAGATCAAGGCTTTAAAGAGAGGGTTTAGCAAAACAGATGTCCAAGGAGCCTTAGTAAGCCCAGCGTTGCTAATTACGCTTTGGTTGGAAGAAGGTTGAGAATTCATGCCTGGCACTACTTGCAAAGTCTGTTTTAATCTTAAAATGACTTGACAAATTTATCATGTGTCAGATATTTTAATTAACTATAGTAGGATTTATTGAAAATGTTTCAATATTAGCACCATCAACCACAAAACATCAGCATATGTTTAAAAATTAAGGTATACAAGGTTATACATGTTTGAGTAGTTAACAAGCCATTAATTAAACATACTACATCCTTTTGAAAGAGGGCTGTTTTATGTAGTGTTTTGACAGGGTAACGTGTAGATAGTGAATTGTAGGCATATGAGTTCAGGCTGAGACATCCCACCATCTGAGGAATTGCCTACGTGCACCAAATGTATGGATAAGTCATCCTACGTCCTGTTTTTCTTCTATTGCTTCAGACGTTGACTACATGGATAATTTTTTTTTTAAGATTTATTTATTTGAGAGGAAGAGAGAGAGTGTGCGAGCAGGGGGATGGATGGAGTGGGGGGGAAAGAGAGAATCCCCAAGCAGACTCCCCGCTGATTACAGAGCCAGAGAAGAGGCTGGATCCCAGGACACTGAGATCATGACCTGAGCCAAAATCCAGAGTCAGACGCTTAACCGACTGAGCCACCTGGGTGTCCCTACATGGATTATTTTAAAAGAGAAGAAAACGTAGGTTTCACAGCTTGAAAGCTGGATATGCAGGGTAGATAATTACAGAAGTCAAGAAAATCCTGCCTTCCTTACCTGTTTTTATAAAAATCCATTTTAGACTTTTGTGATGCTCTTATGTTTTGGTTGTAAATACGGAATTGTTTTGGTGTGTGTGCGTATGCATGTGTATGCTCCATTAAAATTTATTTCACCTATTTTATGTTTTTATAGTATAGCAGAGTATTTTTTCTCTTTTAATATAGGGCTTGAATATGGCATTGTTTTATAGGATTGCTCAATTATGTATTAAATACGTTGCAAATATTTTTACTACGTCCATGATGTAGAACAGATGATAAGTTTCCTTCCTCAGAAGGGATGAGTTCCACACTTACAGATTCCCCGAACTGCTGACTTATCATGCCATTCAGAAGAACATTACACGTTTTTTAAAGCATAAGCACTTGTGTTGAATCTCTTATGTAGCCAGACTTCGCGTCTTTTTGCAGCTTCCCAAATCGGTTAATAAGATTTTTCTCTATCAAAATATATTACATTCTTATTCTTCTGTCTCTGAGATACACTTTGTCCAGCAGGATAGAAATTCAACCATTTTAATTGTCACCATTGAGTCAATGTTGACTGATTAACACATTGTTCTCATTGCAACATATGGCCAGCTCATAATTAACTGAAAATAATTCAGTGGCCTTGTTTGGCTTTAAATCAAGTCAAGTTCTACTTCGAGGCAGCCGTGGCTGACATAATTTACGATGGTAATAATATTACACTTTAAATCATATCAGTTCATTTCCTCTTTGGTATTTTTCTTCCCCATCTAGTTCCATTTCTTTAGCTATAGAATGTCTCTAAACCACATCTGTGTTAGTCTAAGCCATGAGTAAACTTTTTAAATAAAGTGTGCAAAATGTGTTTTTATTTATTGAAAAGATGTTTTCAATTACCATTAAGTTCATTGTTGGTCTAATGTTAGCAGCTTAAATATTTGAAGCTGTTGTCTGGAAACCAGACACCCATCCAAATTCTAGAAATCTAGTATATTCTTCATTTTATTGTGGTTTTCCAAAACAACTGTTGATTGCTCAAAGCAGAGGTTGCTTTGATGAGTAGAGGGTTGGTCAGAGTGCAGTGTGCCTTAGCAGTTTTCCTTGGAATTCACCATGTCTCCTCCCCTTCTACTGCCATCTTAGACCTTTTCTTCATGTTCTCCGAATAATTGCACACCTTTCACCTACTTGGATGTGTCAGTATTTTTTTTCATCTCACTGGGCTGTACTCCTCTGTGATATCTTTTTTCCCCAAAATATAATCATTAGTGTTTATTGAATAGCTTCCCCATGCCCATTCCTTTATTTTAGTCTCTGTTTGATGAATGGAGAATTCTCCCTTTGTCATGGTTGGGGTGGGCATGAATTTCAACAGATTTACCTCTTGCTCCTGCTACATGAATAGGATGGGTCCGGGGGGAAGAGGATAAGGCTGGGGCTGTGCTTTACACAATTACTCATGAACCAGGCTGCCAGAGGCTCCTGTCAGTGGTGTGGCATCACTATTTTAACACCTGCTCCTAAGTTCCTCTCAAGATGGGAAGAGAGCAATGAAAGGATACCTGGGTCTTTAACTTCAGTGGTCTAGAAGCCATCCATAGTAACTTGCTCATAGCCGTGGACTAGAAATACTCAAGTGGCCTTTATCTTAACATAACAAGGGCTGGGAAAAGAAGGGGCACGTGGAATATTCTGAACACTACTGTTTTAGCCACGTTCATTGGGTAGTTTATGAGTTTACTAAAATGAACCCCATAAAAATGGGATTATCCCCTATTAAATCTTGTGGTAGTCATGTTTCCCCAGTGCAATTGCTAGTAAGTATAATTTTGGTGTGTCCCCAAGAATGAGAATACTTGTGCCTGCCCTAAACCCCCCAAACCTACCAAATCAGAGTCTTCTGGGTGGAGGGCTGGGAATCTGGATTAACAAGTAACCACATATGATTCTGATTAGACTTCAAATTTGGAAAAACACTGTAAGCATGCTCAAAGACAGTGCCAGATTTAATGAGAAGTAAATTCTTTAATAGCTGTGCCCTTAGGAGGGGAGAGCTTGTGAAACTGGAACTGAGCTGAACCCTTGAACACACTTGTTGCTGTTGTCACACAGTTGTACATGTCCCATCACAGTGGGATTCTCACAGATATTTAAGCGATGCTAATTGCTAATATTTTTGAGAATTTACCATGTACTGGGTATTGTGTGAAGATCCTTGATGTTGAACATCTCACAAAGTGGGTTCTATGATGACCCCCACTTGACAGGTGAGAGAACTGAAGCTTTAGGAAGGGTAAGGAAAATTTATTCAAGGGAGCAGGAAGAAGAAATTGATAACCAATAGGTAAGAGAGATACAGAATCCACTTCTCACCTCTCTCTCTCTCTCTCTCTCTCTCTCTCACACACACACACACACACACACACACACACACACAGATTTTCTTCCTTGAATCAGAGGCTAGGGTGCTGCATGACCTCCCTCCCCCCAGTCCCAGTGACTGAGACTTTTTATTAATATTTATTAGAAGAAATACATTCTCACATTTAATATTTTTTGAGTTAGTACCTGAGTACAAGAAATTTAACTTTTTTTCTTCTCTTCTCCACTGTCTTCGAGATACAGGTAGACCTTCTCTGACCGGAAATGTGGGAAATTGCCAGCGTAGTGAATTTTCTCCCACTGGCCTTCTATGATCCCAGAGCGGGCAGTGGGCGAGCTAATGCGACACCCAATAATTTGCCACATAGCAAATATGAGGCGTTCTCTTAAAATAATATATCTCACGGGAAGAAACAGATTGCCTCATTTTAAAGTACATTTGAAACACTGTGGGTTTGAGAAGGCTGTGGTATTATTGGAGAACATTTTCATTTCAAAAGGCAGGCTTTGTATGTCTGAATTTCAATCTATGTTATCTTGAACTTGATTTCACACCAGAAGGACTAAGAGCTGTTTCATTGTGAATGGAAATGTACGATTAAGGAAGGAGGATCAAAACCGGCATCCTCCTGATTTTCCTCCAAAAGTACAAAAAGTAATCTTTCATAAAAAAAGCAAGACAAAACAAAATTGCAGGTGTGTAGCATTTAGAGAAAAACCACATGTGTAAAGTCACACTCACATAAATAATAAATTATGGTAATTAGCCTCTTAATAGCACCTGATAACCAGATGTGTAGAAAACCATCCAAAGCTCCCCATAATGGCTTAACAAAAGATGGAAATCAACACATCAGTAGCGGGCATCATCACAACGTAGTGCTTTTAAATAAACCAAGGGCTAAGAGCTGGCTGTGTATAAGGGAAGATAAACCTATTCATAAGGAATCAGTAAAAGCTAGGGATTTCAAGAGAGAAAATTTAATCCCAGGACTGAGATTAAATGATAGAATTTAAGTAGCTAAGTAACACGTGGAGGGAGACGGAAGCTCAGAGGGAAAGTGGTTTTGGCAGAATGTTTTCTATAACGTTATTTGTCCTTTGTGGTTTATAGTTAAATAACTTAAACATTCTGCTCAGGATTTTCCTTTTTCTGTAAAAAAATAAAATGCATCGGGTGGAAACTTTAGAAGGACTATAAAATATCTACCATTATTCACCTATACTTTTTTATTTCACTGGAAGCATATGCGGTGAGAAGAATTTAATAAAAAAGGCTGCAGAATCGTTCTTCCGGGGCAAATGAGATGCATGTTCATCTATTGTCCTTCATTTCTTCCTTATTTTTCCTTAAATAATGGAAATTTTGAAATAGAGATGTTACGTCTGCAACATCAGCCTGAGGGTTTAAAAAAAAAAAAGATTAGGAAACAGTCTATCTATGGGAACTGGGGACCCTCAGGTTGTCTTTAATCCTGTTGGATGAGGAAGCCCTCTGCTGGGGTAGGAGTCTTACCTCTGTTGTGTTCTCAGCCCTCCAAAGTATTCATTTCTTGTCTTATGGTCTTCTCCTCTTTCAGTTTGGATGCGGTCCTCTCACCTCCTTGTTTCCAGGTGTCAACTCAGAGAGGCTACTCACCTTCTGCCTGGCATCTGGGTTCCTCTCCAGATGGGAGATGCCCTCCCTCACTTTTACACTGTAGGCTGTAGCAGTTTGGCTGGAACATTAAAAAACAAAACAAAACAAAACAAACAAACAAAACAAAACACAAAACCGTCATTCCACTTCTTTTCCATAGCCTCATGCTCAAGTTCACAAGAGAAAGAGTAAAAAGAACAGTCAGGGCAACCTGCAGTAAATAGCATACTTCTCTTTTAATGCAGATTTGCACTTTCCTTCTGGGTTTGCGGCGTTGTTTTTGGGAGAGGTGGTATATCCTGACTTTCTGCACTCAGGACAGGGGGTGAGACTAGCCTGGATTTATAGGGAATGCACTGCTTCCTCACTCTGGGATCTCTGTCTCCTTTGCTTCGCCTTCGATTAATAATAGTTTCCGAAAATTTAACTACAGTCAGTTCAGCTATAATACTTGTTTTGAAGCCATATTTTTGTTTCAACAGGATTGATATATCAGGGGGAAATTTGAATATAATGAGAATTTTGAGTCTGCTTGTGCATAATTTCATCTTCTGGAAACATCCTGACCTCAGTGCAGAAAATTACGCCCAGCTGAACGGTGCTCTGTAACAATACACAAAACACACGTGCGCACATGCACACACACACACACACACACACCTTAAACCTGGACTGACTGCATAATTTGCTGGTGAAAAATGTGAACATGTGACTCCTTGTTCCCAAATTATTAAGAATTTTAAGATGGCAGAGTATTAAGCCAGCGGAGTATGGTGTCCTCGTAAGCGTGGGGTCCTGAGTGACCACGTCCAGATCCCACATCCATGGGGCTGGTCCTGCCTCCGACACCTGTCAGCTGTCTGCCAGGGCCATTGTGTCGTGAGCCACATCTCATCTCTCCCTCGCGTTACAGCATTCCCTCCAGTTTTCCGCCCCATCATGGTTACTCACAAGCTGTACCGCTTCCGACGACCACGTCCACAAGCGTGCTTCCAGATGTGTGCAGAGTGAGGTGCCATAGTCATTGTAGGAGCAATGTGTTTCCTTTTTTTTTTTTTTTTTTTAAAGATTTTATTTATTTATTTGACAGAGATAGAGACAGCCAGCGAGAGAGGGAACACAAGCAGGGGGAGTGGGAGAGGAAGAAGCAGGCTCATAGCGGAGGAGCCTGATGTGGGGCTCGATCCCATAACTCCGGGATCACGCCCTGAGCCGAAGGCAGACGCTTAACCGCTGTGCCACCCAGGCGCCCCGCAATGTATTTCCTAACCATCAAACACGGGTAAACGGCGTTGCTGTTACTTGGTTCTGATCATGTTCTGTGTGTCACTGATGGAAGTTTTGGCTGTGTACCCCTCTCCATCTTTCCCATAAACCCTGTGTCTTTAATCGCACAATTTTGCACAGAATGGTGTTTTTTTTTTTCAGAAACACATATTTCACATTTTTATAGCAGAATTGAGTGTAATTATGAAGAAAATGCCTACTTTTATTAAATATCCCTTGACACAGAAATTTTGTAGTTCAGGAAACAACAATAATAGGGATGTTTGGAAGGGTTTAAATTCTGGTGGACACACGTGGAGAATGGAGGTTTCATTGTTGTTACCTACACTGACGTTGCCTCCAATAACCTTTGCAGCCCATCATAATGTTCTTGGGCCATAAGGAGGTCCTGCTCCCTACCGCTGAGTTTGAATTCCACTAAGAAATTATGGATCAGTTGAAGAAAACTGAGGCTATGCCAGGATTAAGTTATTTGATCATGTGAATGTGGCCAAGAAAATGAGAGTACATTTAATCAATTTATTGGTTGCTTGGGTTTAGATGGGAGTACACAGTTGGAAAGCACAGAAATAGATGCAGAAATCCAACCTTTTTAAGGGCCTACAAATCAAAGTGAGAATTCATATTGCAAAACCATAAAATGAAAAGGGGGTTTTCTCTTTCTTTAATCCTGGCTGTCATTGCAACTTCCATAAAAAGGGTTTGGTAAAGAGGTGGGAAATAAATATTTTATTATATTTTTAAAGATGTAGTATAATTTTATTTAGAAAGAATTAAAGAACAGAAGAATTGGATGGTAACCTGGAGATTCTTTGGCTCCAATACCTCCTTCTGTGAGTAGGAAAACGAGGTGAGAAGTTGGTCAGCAAGTTATGGGCTCGGTTGGAACCCTAGCTCAGCTCCACTGACTTTCTGTTCATGCACTGGTAACACAGCCATGCTGCCTCCCTCAGCTTTTCCTGGGGTAGCTAAGGCAGGTAAACCAAGACCAGAGAATGTTTTCCATAAATGTATATGGTTCATGCAAACACGATGCTACCTAACATTTGGGATTTGAACCCAGTTGTGATGCTCACATGCATTTAGAACTCACCACCTAACGTTGGAAGCTTGGTGCAAAATAAAAATGTGGGCCCCTCGTTGACAAATGATCAAGAGTTTTAGGATCGTGACAACTGAGCATTAAAGAAAGCACAGCAAGAGCATAAGTGTGCAACCCTGCACCGCGTCAGAGATCAAACACCGTTAAATTGGCTTCGTGAACCTGTACACAACGTAGACAGAAGTGTCTTTTCAGAAGCCCATTTTTATTCTCTTAGGCCTCTGATAATAAATGATTATTTGTAAAAAGTCCATGGTGCTTTGGCTTTAAACTTGGGTATTAATTAGAAGAATAGATACTGCCTCCAATGGGCTAGGAGATAGAAATATGGCCGGAAAAGAAATAGACAAGGGTCTCTGCCTTCAGGGAGATCACAATGTGGTTTAAGAACTAAACATAAAAAGAAAGAAAATAAGCAAACTCTATATAAAATACTAGGTGGTGATAACTTGCTACAGAGAAGACGAAAGTAGAGAGAAGGTAAGACTTATGAGGTGGGAAGTGAGATTTTAGATAGGATTGTTAGGGGAGGCCTGATGGGGCTGATGCCATTCGAGTAAATTCCCAAAGGAGGTGGGGAGGCAAGGCTGGGGGCATCTGGGGAAGAGCCTTTCAGAGATATGGAATAGCATGTGCAAAGGAACTGAGCCATGAGAACAGCTGGCATTCTTGGGGACAAGTGAGGAGAAAGATCTGTAGAACCAGGAACTCCTGGGTGGTCATGGACCCCTTCCAGAGACAGCCATACATCCTCACTCAAATACTTAACCACAGCCATGGCCAACTGTGTGCTTCTTCCTGCATCAACCAACTTGCTCGCCTCCTCATATGTACATGTATACACGTATCTTCCCTCTGCCTCTGTTGATGCCTCTTTGTCTCCCCAGGCTCAGTTCCATCCCAGATGATGATGGCACTTCAATTCCCATTCAGGGAGGAGCAATGGCTCCTCCTCCTTTTTGTCTCCACCATGAACTTGGCCTAACCGTGGTAAAGGGGTCAAGGGTAATATGGTCCAATGTACATCTTTCACGGGAGCTGTAGGTGTCAGTATATAAATGTCTTTCACACATTTCTACAGTGTTGAAGGGTCTGGAGTGAGTGCTGTCTTCCCAGTTCTTTGCAATGGGGCTGTGCATTCATCAGCAGCTGCAAGTGGCCCATTAGTTTACCTGCATTGTGCTTGTTTCTGTAAATGGTCAAGTTGAAAGTGTTCTGGGTGGTGCTTCTGCTTGGATTTTGCGCTGTGTTGAATTTTGCCCCCGTGTCTTTCCCATGACCAAAGGAAGGAGAGTCAGAATTTTAGATAGAGATATTTAAAGGAAGATGTCTGTATAGGATTTTAAAAATATATATTTTAAAAATATCATTTAGACAGGACCCAGATTTTTACAAAGTATTTTCCTGCCTCTTATTGAGTTAGTTTTGTGATCTAATTTTAAAAATAAAAGTATTCAAAAGTACTCAAGCAATTTTTACTAAAACACATGGAAAATGAAGAGCATATTAAAAACAAAAAAACAGCAAGACTCAAAGTAGAGACGACTGGCACAATTACAGGATAGGAGCAGAGACAGAAGGACCAAATAAGTCAGGCCCAATTTGAGAAAGTTTTTCCTGTATATGGGAAAAATTCACTGGACTTAAAATGAGATATAAAACCGTACTTCTAGACTGAAAAAAAGAAAACTACTTTAAAAAGTCATCATTATTTATCACCAAGAATCCATTTACTTCAAATGACTTTTTAAGACTGGCTAGATGGTCTTTGAGTTCTGCTTAGCAGAGTTGAAAGCCTCCAGGAAAAGGTTAAATACACAGTGTGTTTATGTAGATAGTAAGTCTTGCTAATATATAGAAAATTGGGGCAGCATCACTTGCTAACCTTGGACATTTTGAGATCTCTCACAGCATTTGGAAATTCTTATTTCTTTCTATTGTAGCCTGTATGTCTATTAAAAAAAAAAAACATATGCATACGTTTTTGAATAATCAGACTTATAAGCAACACCATTAAATGAAAATGGCAACAGAATAGTGTATCTTTTTATTCAAAGGCTAGAGAGGCTATGCCTAAGTGATCCCCTGGAATAGTCTAATTTTCAGTGAAATCTTTTTTTTTTTTTTCAGGTTTCATGACTCAAAGGTCATAAAGTTGATCCAATTCGGTTAATAGAAAGTTAGAAAAGATTAATTAACTTGAAACATTATGTATTGTCTTATACATGTAGCAGGTTGTCCCAACATTGGTTTAAGATGTAACAAAACATGTTCTATATTTATTTCTCAAGACCTCAATTGGTAAAATTCAATCAATCCCATTGTTAAATATAACAATAAATGAGACTGCTTTGCTGAAACATATGAAATGGATGTGCCCTTAATATGTGTGTGGAAAAAAAAAATCAACCAGTAATTCATAACACTGCTTTCCCTACCCCCTTTCTCCTTTTTCTTTCTTGATTGAGAAGAGGAGTAAATACAGCTTTATCTCTGCAATGTATGTCGTCTGTTGCATTTGGTAATAGGTTACCTGAAGCATAAGTATCTGCTACTATGGCCTTGGGTATTTTTCCTGAACTCTATAAGACTCAGCTTTCTTATCTATAAAAATGTCAATGATAATTGTACCTAACCCACAGGCTAATTGTGAGAAATAAATCAGATGATGGCTATAAAGCAGACGGTATTAGGTTTGGCCACAGGCAGCATGGAATAAAAGTTAGGTGTTACTATCATTAGGATATGTCCACAATTTACTGAGTTCTTTTGAGTGATTGGACCAGCCATTATCCTCATCGATTGTACATGGAGCACAACGTTAGTTACTCATGATGCTTCATATTCACTCTGTCTTCTCAGTTCCATAATTCTCAACAGGTCCCCTCATGGAAACCAAATTTCACAGGGTCAGCATTACACTGTAAGGCATGACACGGGCTAAGACTGCAGAACTGCTTGCTAGATCTTGCCTTGCTCAGTTTGTCTGGGTACAAGTATCCTCATCTATATAATGAATCAGGAATCACATGTTAGTTGTATTTTAATTCATTTAAGGGAAGACATTGCTAATCACACAAGTAGGTGCTTAATAAATGTTTGTCAAATGAATAAAATGTTGGACCCTCCAATCAATGAAGTCGCCTCTAACTCTAAAAACGAACTTTCCTACCTGCAAGAAAATGTGTAAGAGCTGTTTCAGGAGATAATATTTATTTGTATACTTAAGGGATGTTCATTTATTTGGTACTAAACACTGATGCTTTTTGGTTTGGTTCATACCATTTGAAAGACTATTTTATGTGACTGGCAATGGATATTCTATATCAATAACTAAAATAAAATCTTAGAATAATTAAAATCCAACACACCTTCATTTTATTAATTTTTTCTAAAATCGTGTTCTTAGATTTAGTGTAAATTCCTTCTTACTTTCTGACTTTTCATCCTGTTACTGACTGAGTGGTGTCCTTCCCCATACGGTACCTCAGAGGCGGATTGTTTTTGGAGATCAGATCTTTAAAGAGGAAATTAAAGTAAAAATGAAATCATTAGTGTGGGGCCTAATCCAATATGACTGGTGTCTTTATATAAGAAGAGGAAATTTGGACACAGAGGTGTGTGAAAACACAAGGAAAGACACAAAGAAAAGATGACTGGCTATCTACAAACCAAGGGGAGAGGTTCTGGGAAGGAACCAACCTTGCTGACACCTTGCAGTTGGACTTCTAGCCTCCATAACTGTGACAGATGGGTTTCTATTGCTTAAGTGACCATCTGTGCTACTTTTCTGTAGCATCCGTAGCAAACGAATACATTTCCCATCGAAATATCCAAATGCACAGCACCTGGATGGGTCAATCAGTTAAGCATCTGACTTTGGCTCAGGTCATGATCCCAGGGTCCAGAGATCAAGCCCGGCATGGGGCTCCTTGCTCAGTGGGGAGTCTGCTTCTCACCACTTGTCCTCTCTCTCACTATCTCTGTCTCTCTTGCTCAAATAAATAAATAAAACCTTAAAAAAATAAACAGTCCAAATCCAATATTTTCTTTTTTTTTTTTTTTTAAGATTTTATTTATTTATTTGACAGAGATAGAGACAGCCAGCGAGAGAGGGAACACAAGCAGGGGGAGTAGGAGAGGAAGAAGCAGGCTCATAGTGGAAGAGCCTGATGTGGGGCTCGATCCCGGAACACCGGGATCATGCCCTGAGCTGAAGGCAGATGCTTAACCGCTGTGCCACCCAGGTGCCCCCAAATCCAATATTTTCTAAGAAGCCTTTCCTGATAACTCTGGTCTTTTGGGTCTCCATAGTCATCTTGTATTTTTATTTCATTTTATATTTTTCATGAATTTATCTCTTCAAACTGAGCATCAGTCCCAAAGGGACCTAAGTCATGCCTTGCCTGCTTGTGTATAGACCTGTGTGTGTTCCCCATCGTTATCTAGCATACTCCTTCAAATATACAAGCTGGTAGATGTTGAATAAATATTCTGATTGATTTTAAATACTCATATACAGACATGTATTCAAGATACAAGAGATTGTCAGTTTTATGGAACAATTCCTGTTAGCATAGGTCCTTCGGGATTTCCCTGGGTAAATATTATCAGCAATTCTGTTTCTTGACCATGTTATGCCTCGTTAGCAGAGCTCTGCTCTGCTTGATGGTTGTGTGAAGTGAGAGAAGGGGAAGGCCTGCAATTCTGAAATGAGATCTGGAGAGCCTGCTACAGACTGGCTAGAGCATCTCTGATGCCAACATATTTGTATGTACCATCCGGGGATGCGTGCATAAAAAGAGAGAAGGTCCCCTAAGATTTAGAACATTTGATTGCCTCGAATCTAATTGAGTGATATCAGTTCAGAAGCTTATCATGTCTCTGAAAATGTTTTATCTAAGTGTCTAAGTTTTAACTTTGGGGCCTTTGGATATCATTAGTGTTGACACTGGGGATAGGAGTTTTGCAATGTCTTTGACTGTCAACAGTAATGAAGTAAGGGGGAAAGGAGTGTTGTCTAAATGACCAAGTTTTGTGTGTCTGTGTGTGTGTGTGCCTATGTGCACATACTTGTGTGCTCTATACCGTGATATGCACACAACCAAACCACAGCCTTCTACCACTTCTGACATAAGTTTACCTCTCTGGGAAATAAGCATCCTTTTCCTAAACAAGTCTAATTAGCCTTGGCTAAATGCAAAAGCATTTACATATTCAAGCAGCCAAACATCAAAGGACTGTTTATAAAAATAAACATTATTAACACTGAAAATATTTAGATCTGAGTTTAGATAAGTCAGAAAACAAAAATATACTAAGCCCTTCAGGTCATATCAAGTAGGGGCACAGTTGATGGCTTAAGTAAAATTCATGTTGACAGTTTTCCATAAGAATTTGATTTTCCAAAACTGATGCCTGCCAAGTTCTTTTCCTTTGCCAATTTATAATTTGGTGAGTAGTTTTGCTTATGTTTTTGTCTAACTCTGCATTTAGTGTGTTCTCATGGGTCAGACTTGTGAGAACTGATTATTTAGTGAATTTACACGGGGAAGTAGACAAGAATGTTATTGGAGGTAGTTGAGTTTCGTAGATGAAAGACAGCCTTTTTAGGCTCAGCATCTTAGGACACTGTAACTGTTGTGGACTTCGCATGTTTCCCTGAGCCAACTTTTATAGCTTTTCCAGGTCGCTCTTTTGCCATTGAAGAGGCAAGATAGTTCTTGGTTATAACCAAGATCCAAAGTTTTTTTCCACAAAACTAATTTTTTTTTTTTTTAAAGAGGAATAGAAGTGGCAGAGAGTAAAAGATGAAAGAACAGCAAATCAGGTTATGATTTCCATTCCTTTGAGGATTTTAAATTCATGTTTTGAAATTTTTCGGCCGATGCTGCCTCTGATTTCTATAGTATTAGAGAGGAATTGCTTCCCAGGAAGCCTTTAATCAAGAGTTAGGACTATGCAGTTGAAAGAACCCATAATTTCAAATTACTGAACATATGCTCCCGCCCCCCACACCTCGCTTCCTCTGGATGTAAAAGCGTAGTTTTTAAACGAAGATGAAGATTGCTCTTTGTTCATGTTAACTTGAACATACATGCATGTTTGATAATATCTAATGATTTCTAACATGATTATCATGATTGAGGAAACACATACTTTATGGTACCCTTTCTCACTCCCATTCAAAGGGATACAAGAACTGCTTTCCTGTTTTCATATAATTTTTGAATTAATAAGTATTATCTTAGATGTGTACTTTCTATTTTCAGATCTGGAAGGCCTTAGGATATGGAATGGGTTTTGATATGTTTGTAACTGAATCAGGATTTCCAAAAGCCTCAGGATACCCAATTAGCTTTGTTCCCCAAGAGACATTATCTATCCCTTTATCAGTCTGACTCTCTCCCATCTGTTTCCATGAAGACCCAGTCTGATCTGGTGGGACAAATTAACCATTTAAAAGCTGAGAATGACCCAGGGTCCCAGTAATAGGTGTCAACCTTGTTTTTTTGTTTCTTTTGTTTTTACCACAAATCACTTACACTTATAAATAGTTCAAGATTGTATACATATACAAATTATAGAAAGATCTAGTAAGCAGGGACTTAAAAGAAATTTGGCCTTTATTTTTCTTCCCTCACAATCAGATTGTTTCCAGTCCCTATGTTTTGTGGCTCAACGATGGCTGATGGATGTGCCTGTAATATTCCTGGTTTATATTTCATGGGTGCAGTATGGCTGCCAAAGCGTGTATCATCCCAACTGAATTCCTGGAAATATGAAGGAGGGGAAGGGAGAAAACACAGGGAAGGGAAAAGGAAGAAGCAATACCCGTATCAGGAAAACAAAGACTTTCCCTCAAATTCTTAGCAAACTTTCACCTGTACCTCAGTGCCTAACGTGGCCACTGTTAGGCAAATGGAAAAGCAGAGTTTTAGCTTTCTATAGTTAAAGAAAGGCAAAGAAAAAGGGAATGGAACAATCTTAAGTGAGTAAAACTATAAAATCTGCCACAAACCAACATAGAATTTATACTTTTGGGGCATAATAAAGCATAGAGCCTAAGGAGACCTTCTTGACATGACAACTAGCTTCTGTCATAACCAGTGATGTTCATCCAAAGATAAACACCTGTCTGCATAGGTATTCAGGGAAGAATGTTGAGTTTCGTCATAAATCCAAATCTAGATGAACTTAGCATAGTGGTATTTTTTTTTTTTACTTAGTTCTATCTTAAGCCCCATCTTATTATCCCCGAATTGCATACAAAACTCAAAGCCATCTTGAATCTCCTATTTGTAGAAACATCCTATTTGATGAAAAATTCATTATTTTATATTCCTATAGGTTCATAAACTGAGGACTTCTCTTGTGTAGACACATTATACCCAAAGTTGTGCCATGGTAGGAGGATTTCATCATAAAATAATGAGCCTCATAATAATGGGTCCTTGCAAATATCCCAACAAAACCCAGTGGTCGGGGTTGATATGGTAGAAATACTTACTTAAAGTGGAGGGCAGATCTTTGAAGTTCTTCAAAAATAGTACGAAAAATAAAACCTAGAAAAAGTATAATTTCAAACATAGGTTAAAATCCATACCCTTAAAAAAAAAAAAAAAAAAAACCTGAGAAATGTTGGTGCCGCTTTGTGAGTGATAGTCCAAATGTGCAACTTCTGTTCTTTAAAGGCATACTCAGAGCAATACCGAGAACTCTAGTAATCTGTCTTGCATCAAAGAAATCCCACAGTGAGATCTGCCCAGCATATATTTTCCTGGCATGGTGTGGTGAGATTCACTTTAATTACTTCACTATGATATCACATTACTTCAGCTATGATATCACTGGGAAAGAACAGAACATATCTTTTCATAGCCCCGCAGTTTTTGCTATATCCTGCAAATGACACATGTTACCACTTTTCTGTGGATGAGCTCCAGGGCTGACAGAGCCTGTGTTTTGTAGTGTTCATGGTTCAGGAAAGAGCTGTTTGCCCTTTCTCTAACCCCCCTCCCACCCTGGTCCCATTCCTCCACATTGACTAACCCTAGCTACTCAGTCATGTATGGGTTTCCTTCAACAAGGGTAATACTTTCAGCTCCACGGTCCATAGTTCTGTCACCCCTGAGAAAGCAAGAGGGAGCATATATGTTGACATAGTCCCAGGATGGGCTAATGAGCAATGTTTTCAGGAAGTGAGGCTATGATGAGTATCAGAGTAGAAAGCTTAGAATAGTGTCATAAAGGTTGTTGTATTCAAAAAATGATGGAGGCTGTTTATAAATCATAGCAACAAACTAATAATACGAGATTTTAACGAAAATTCTAGAAGTTATAGATGTACATTAATTTTGTTTTTTTGAGGTCAGTGAGGTATCTGTTCCGCCAGTGGTCAAAGTGTTGTTAGGATGAGATAAACAATAAGTTATGGGAAACAAAACAATTCCAATTGTTTGTTCAGTTGAAATTCTTGATTGATATTCCTTTTATGGACCTATGCTTCTAGTGGAATTTGCAAAAAACCCAGTATTTATAGTGGCAGAATTAATTATGACGAAGTGTGGTAAGATATATTATCACATGTTCCTACTGTAACCATGTGAGGGGCCATGTTTCTCTGGGAGCCTTATACATCCCCACCCTTGTTGACTTTGGACTTGGCCTGATTCTTGGTTTCTTGCCCAAAAAAGCGAGAAGACAAGAGCGGCTTAGTCACCCTAGATCTCTGCATGAGAAGAGGGGGGAGCAGAGGTGAGATTGTTAATTCCCAGTAGTCAACCTGAAACATTGGTAAGAAATACATTCATAGTGAGAAATACATTTTTATTGTTTTTAAGTCCCTGGGATGTTAGGCTATTTGTTATTGCAGCAAAGCTGACTAATGGAACTTGATGCTTCCCTAGTTTGAACCTGGGTACCATTCTCCACTGGATTGCTTCAAAAAGTCCAGAATAATGGTATAATATGTCTGTCTGTCCTCTTGGTGGATCCTATCTCCACCGCCCAGAACAGACACATTTTAGGTTATAACTTCAGGAAGACTAAAGGAATACAAAATGTAGAGAACCTTTTCTTTTCCTCCATATGATGAATATGTGGTCAGTCTTGAAGTTAAAATTGGTTTGTCTCTGGAGGGGCACGGCATACACGGAATACACACCAGTGATCACGTCAGCAATGCTAGCATTCTTTCAAACAAAGACCATGTCCTTTATACGAACGCTTCACAATATGAGAAAGGAGGATATCTATAGAATAGATTATATACATAGTTTATTCACTTTCAGAGTATAAGAAGCCGTTATTGACTCTTCGGACTTGAGTGTTCTTTTGTGAGCCACGTTTTATAATTGCTTGCGCTCTTTGGCAGACAATTCGAGCCCCTCATTCCCTAAAATCTTTTAAAGTAATTGCTGACTGCGGGAAAACTGATTAGCAGAGCAGAGTTGAATAACTGGAGGTCTCTTGCCACGATGTTGTGCCAGAACGATTCACATAGGCTCTGTGATGTAGGCCCTTTCCAACTTCCCTTACTTTCCTTTCCACACTTTTCCTTTCATACCTTTCCAGGGAAGATTTATCATCTCAGGTTAAACAGATGAAATATAGTACAGATTATTTTCTGATAGTGTCCCAAATGCAAAAGCCCCAGGTGAAGTTCTATAGGAAATGTGTTTCCTGGAGAAATGCTGACATGAAGCACTGGCATCTTATATACAATTATAATTAAACAATCAGGCCCTTGCAGGCAGTTTATTTATGAATGAATCTTTGTACTGTTTTAGGGTAGACCGCTGAAAATCAACACATTTTGCCACCTGAAAGTGAAACTCTCAACCTGAAATGAATTACTAGAACAGGTTGATTGTGACTGGGGAACATTCTCTTGAAATAAGAATAATATTCAGGCAACATGACCTCCACACATGGCTGCCATATTAGAGATGACAAATGGGGACATTCCAATGGTGTCCAGATTGCTCAAATTGCTTTGTGTTATGCAAGACGGGGTACTCACCTTAAAAAAGAACAGCCCTTTCAAAGTTCACAAATTGCTGAGCTTTCAAAAAATTCTAATAATGAAGTCAACATGTAACCTTCATCTACACTGTAGAAATATAATGCCCCCTTTTACCTTGCAGTTCAACTGCATCTGAATTTGATTTTTATGAGAATGTCCTTATTGCACTACTGTAAAATTGCACCGAAGTTGTCAAGTAGATCAACAAACTGTGTATAACATTTGTTGATATGACACTTGGTGATATGTAACTCCCTGGGGACTAGCATACTGTTGAGACATGACCCTTTCATTCGTTTTCAAGTATTCACAACACTTAAGATAGGTTAGTTGATGAACGATGTTTCAAAAATACAGACAATGAAAACCAGACTGCTAGCTTTATATATTATACTATATATGTAAATATTATATTTTACATAAAATATATACTATATACTGAGAAAATATGTGTATATTCAAAATCCTACATATTGACAGAATAAAAATTTGTCAAGTGTGACTTTTCCCACCAAAACTGGGTTTTCACAGTCATTTGAGACTTTTTTTTTTCCTTTTGAAAGTGCATCCCAAATGTAAAAACTATTGAAATGTTTGAGTCTCATTTAAAAAAAGAAACAAATAGCATCAGCTGTCTTTGGATATAAAGTAATAACTTTCTTTCAGGAGCACCTGTACTTGCTTTCCAAGATACACTTGTCATTTTCGCTTAACAACTCCAACAAGATCCTTTTATTGCCATCTGTGTCTCAGGCAGCAGGCATTTCTGGCTTTATAGTTGGAAACAAGAGTCAAAGTTACAGTTGAAGTTGATTAAAGATGACAACAAATTATAACCTTATACAGAAACCAGCAATGACATGTTTTACCTTGAGAATGGACTTTCTAAATATGAAACCATGGAAGAAGGTGTAAAGTTCATTTATTTTGTATAATAATGTGTCCAAGTAACTGGTTAATAATGAGCTCAGCTTTATTTCCCTAAGATAATAATTAATTACTTATTCCAAAAATATTTGTATAAGTTCATAGCAAGGTAGCATATGTGTTTATATCAAAATATTCATTGACTCAACCAGTGTTTATTGAGCTCCCCTTGGGCTAAATACTAGATGCTAAGGATTACAGCAGGAGAGAATTTTAAAAAAGGCAAAAGAACAAAATGATCAGCCATTGTGCTAGATTTTCATGGGGGGAGGTATAAATGATAAAGAAACCAAAAAAAAAAATATGTGATTGGTCAGATAATACTACATGTGCAGAGGAACCTAGAGCAGGGTTGGGATGGTGAATTAATGGGGCAGGGGAGTATTTTCAGTTGGGCACTTAGGGAAGGCCTCACTGGAGGTGCCCCTGAGCTCATCACCCCAGCAGGAAAAGCACAACGTGCAGAGGCCCCAAGGCCAGAGAATGCTTGGAGAGATCCTTGAGCTTTAAGAACACCTTTGTGGCTCTGCTGGGTGCTGTGCCATGCAGCAGGAAACAGGGCCCCTTTGGAGAGCCTGGGACGATCCTCTGAGCCTTGTGGATAAATGAAGTTTTTGAAATTTCCCCAAGTGAAATGAGAAGTTACAGCAGAGTTTCATAGTTGATAATGTTATCTGACTTGTTTCGAGGATAGATTATGGGGCCAGGGTGAAGAGTAGAAGCAGGAAGAGCAGCCAGGAGGCTATTTAAATAATCTAGGAAGGGCAAGAAGGTGGCCTGGACCACGGTGGGCTCATGAAGGTAGGGAGCATAGTCGGATTCTACACATATTTGGAATGAGAGTGTACAAAGTTTGCTGACGGTTTGGTTTTTGAATGTGAAAAAGCAAAGGAGTCAGGGATGATGCCAAGTTTGAAACTGTTGCTCATTTTTGGCCTGGCAAAGCTAAAATGAATGATCTCTTTCAGAAGGTAAACTTATGTCCTAGGAGTTCTTAAGCTGAGGGGGTTTGTAGACAGAACTCACAGATTCTGCAATCTGGAATGGGAACGTTTCATCTTATTATTGTTATTTAGAAATTTAGCATTTTCTTTCATTATTTATGTAGATAACAAACAACTGCAGAATTAGCAATATCTGTAGCTTCATCACCAGTAGAATTCACACATATATTCATATTGCATTACAATTGGTGCAGATATCTCAGAATGTCATTTACACTCCTCACTACTTCCCAATAATTATCAGCAATTAGATCTGCTGCCAAACCTTATTATTTAATGTGTGAATAAGGCAACCCATCTATCACAATTAAAAATATCTTGGTAACTTCAACTCAGCATAATTGTTTCTTTTGTAATTCTGTGTGTTTTATTTCAGAGGCATGTTTTAGACATTATTCTGAGAAGATTTCCATGGGCTTCAGGAAAATACCACAGGGGTCCATGGCACAGAAAAGTTAAAAACACTTCTTTCAGCCATGTGCAATAGCACATGTGTTGGAGAGTATGCCAGTGTGCACTCTCAAAGGTAATATGGATAGTAATGAAATGATCGATAATTATGTACTTACTATGTACCAGGTACATTATCTAATTTATTTCCTATTGCAAACCTGAGGCAGAAGTTATCCCCATTTTTTATAGAAGAAAATTGAGGCTTAGAAAGGGTAAGTAACTTCCCCTAGGTCATACACCTTGTAAGTGAAAATTCAAATTCATGTCTGTTTCCTAGGTGTATGCTCTTAACTACCAAAATAGACTGCTATCCACCATGGAAGGATCAAAGCTAATGATATAAAATGGCCCATAGGAATTCTGTTTCAAGAACAGCTGAAGCACTCTCTTGCCACTTGTTGGGGAGAAGGAATAAAATAAAAGCAGCAAAGGAAACATTCTCCTACTGCCAAGAAAATATTTCCTTTCCTTTTTTTGTGTGGGGGAGGGCAATGAAAATAGCATTACTTTTTTTCTGATTCTTTAAATCATGCACATTCATTGTAAAGTATTCGCACCATTCATAAAGATGTAAGGAAAGAAGGAAAAGGTCCACTGAAATGCAAGTCTGTGAGCCAACCACCATTAATGGTTTGGACACCAACCAATCTTTCATACATCTCTTTATATATGTCTGTATGTTTGTGTATATATGTTTGGGGGTCAAATAGCATATAACTTTTAAAAAATGAATATTATCCCCTGCCTCCTATCCTGTCTTCACAATTGTATTCGACTCCTCTACCCCACACCCCCCACTCATCGGAAGAGCCATGTTATTCACCTAACGCGTGTCCTCCCCTACGTAGGAAAGCTTTGAAAGGACACAGACAGGATCGAGGCAACCATTGAGTGAGAGTACGTGTGGGTCAGCATATAAGGGTGTTTGCCAGCTGTGTTCCATCCAGACTGTCTGGGTTTGGCTCACTCACCAGTGCTCATTATCCAACTTTGGGCAACATGCTTAATGCCTCACGGTCTTACTTTCTTCATCTGCACAATGGGGATAACAATACTCTTTACTTGCCTGAGTGATTGTGAGGCTTCAGTGAGTCATTGCATGAAAATTTTGTGCAAGAGGATATGGTCAGAGTCAGAAGCTGTGGCTATTGAGTTGCTGTCTGGCAGTCCCATCAGGCTCCCTTCATCTCAGCGGGTAGGTCCAAGTCACGTGTAAGTGGTTCTTGGTTGACTGGAGACAACCAGCAGGAGAACCCAAAGTCTACCTTCAACCCCAGCGTATTAGTAACATTCTCTGCATTTTATTTATAAAGGACAACATTGTTCCAATTTCAGAATATATGAATATAATTTTTAATAAAATAAGTGATATAATACATAGATTTGTTTTCAGGAATAAAATAATGCATATCCACATGAACAATCAATTTATAGTGAGGAGGTAAAAAAAAACATCTAGTTGGGTATTTTGATAAACTAAGTTTTTCAAGTATTTCATTTCTATTTCTCTGACTAGAAACTTGTTAAGAAAATCAGTATTTCAGGCCAGTCCTACCACTCACTCTTAGATTTTTGTGTGCTCCAGGGCTGGCCAGGGGCTATAGGGACCAGTGCTTTTTACTAATTGCTGTCAGGTGGTAGTTGAATGATTAAATCACAAAAGAGGAAGAAAAACTAAAGGAAACAAGGCATAATTTGTTAGGTAAGATTGTTCCACGGCATTCTACCATTTCGCTAAGAATCCCAGCGCTGGCTGGCAGTGGTTTGATCAGCTTTAGTATATTATGAGAAAAGCACGAAAGGAGAGATGTTACAGAATTCTAAGGAAAATATTTACTCTCTAACTAAAAGAGGTTCACACCTGTTTTCACTTGATGTGTGAGCCTCACTTAAAACGTGTTTTCATTACGAATCTGGAAAATGTCAGAGAATGAACTTGGCAGGTAAGTAGGTTGGAAACTATTCTATTCATTAAAATAGAAATGGATGTTGTATTCGTAGTTTTTTAGTGATGATTATATTTTTGGCCCCTCTAAGTTCATAGGCAACGAGTGCCTTGAATTTAGTGTTCATTGTTTAATATACTTATTTTTATTCATCCACGATGTCTCCTCATTGAGCATTTAGTGTGAAAGCATATTCATGATTTAATAGACTTCAAACAAATCTCTTGTCAGCCTCCACATGTTATTTACTGCCTCCTGCAGCCCATTCTGTCCTGTGGCTGAGCTTCTTCACTTCAAAGCCATAAGGCTATTCAGACATACAGTATTCCTGAGTTGAGTTTTTCTCCATATATCAGCATCCTCCTGTTCTCAGTGGTACATTGAACTTCTGTCTTCAGAAGACAGGCATTAACGATTCCCATGTCCTTGTTGTGAGTGGCAATTGATCACTTTAAACTATGTCATCCCATCAGCTTGTAAATATGGAATACATTACTCTTCACTAAATACATTATCCTGTCCAGTTCCCCACTGAAGCTTACCTCCTGCATTTCAACCTTTTTGGCTTATGAAACTGGTCTGTACTTTATTTCCCTTAGAGTTAGCTACTTCATTATTTTAAAAAGTTTATACCTTCTCTAAGGTTGGAAATCACACTTCTTCTGGGTCATTTTTAAAATACCAAACAGGGTCATTCTTGAGACTCGTCACTGGAGGATAGGTGTGTGTGTGTGTGTGTGTGTGTATGTATATACACACACACACAATATATATATATATATACACACACACACACACACATATGTGTATATATATATGTATGGATGTATTATTATTCTGATTTACCTTAATATACTATTTCCACTGAAAGCCACTTCTTAGCCATCTTAAGATAATTACGTGTGTATCCACGTCCTAGAATTACAGCTTAATTTACAACAGTGATCATTTAGAAAGAGCCCAAGTGTCTAACAATAGGTAGTACTCACATGCATTATGGTATTTTTATATCACATAACAGTCGTGCTGCTGAAGAGCAACGTTTATGTTTTAGGGAAAGTTAATGGAATAGGAAAACATCCACTGTATGGTATTAAAAGAAATAAGCAGATTATATCTGTGTCTACAGTAGGATTACAGGATAATTTTTAAGACTCTAGGTCGGCAGAGGAATTAAAGGGAAAGAAGTATATTAAAATAGTAATGGTTAACGATCAGTGAGGTGAGGTTGTGGGTGACGGATTCTGTTTCTATGTTTTGTTTTTCTTCTGTATTGTCAGCATGTATTGCTGTTCTAATCAGCAAATAAATTAATAAATAAATGGTGGTCCAGAAGCTGACTTTTCTTTCCTGCATTCTTTCCCCAAATTAAGGAGTTTGGTGGAACCTAGTCAAACGTGGTTATATTCAGTGAACCCTCTGATTAAACACACAGCCAAAATTCTTTCAGAATTCCAAAGAATTTTCCCTTGAGAACAGGTCAAAGCAAGAGAACAAAAGCAGGGGGTTACAATATTGGATTGTAGCAGAGCAAGAACTGGAAAGGTACAGGGGGTGTGGGAGTGGAGAGGCTAAGAATGAGGGCCAGGGGGGAGCAAGGAGTGTGTAGCCACAGAGCCTGGCCTGTGGGCAAGGGCCAAAGGAAAGAATCTCACCTTGGAACACAGCTCAAATTCTGTTTTTGAAAATAACCTGAACTCAATTGCTCATGATCACTTCCAACTTAAAATTTGGTGAGATTCTACCGCGTTCTTTTGCTGGGTGTTTTGTGAAGGACTTATGTTTTAAGTAGACATGAAAGCATGAAAAATGATTTTAAAAGATTTGTATTGGAAATGTAGTATGTGGTTCTGAACCAAAGGTTACATAGTTGGTTATGTACCAGAATGACTTCCAGCTAACAGAGAAGAAATAAGAACCATTGTTCCGAAACCGATAGAAGAGCCCCGCTGTGCTTTTGGCAAAGGGGAGCCAACTTGGAGAGGTTTTGGGCTTTTTTAATAACCGGGAATTGATCATTTCTCAGTGAACAAGCCCTCGCCTGGCTTGCCAACAAGGAACAAGGGAGGCTCACTGGACGTTTGATTGAAATCCCATCTTGCTCTGCAGTGTTTTAGAACGTCCTTGTGTTTTATCTTACCCTTCACTGTCTGGGGAAAATAATATGCTACTCATGGGTGTATGTTTACAAGTAGAAGACATGGTTTATTTCTCAGTTCAGAGCACTTCTGGATTTATAATTAGTTGCTGGGAAGTAAATAATGGTATGCTTTATTTTGAATTAGCATGGGTAAATGGTAACAAGAGATATATCTCTTCTATTCTCGAGGGTGTCTGTACATGACAGTTCTTTATCATTACGCTAAAGCACACATCTGCTGGCCATTTCAAGGGAAAACAAAACACTATGAAAGGCAAATCTAGCTCCCATATCCCCAAATCCTCACAGTTTGCAGAAGGGAAGGTGCCCCAAAATATGATGGGAATTATTTCTGTTGGAATGGTAGTCTCTTTGGATATTTTTAACAGGATTTTTAGTTTTAAAAGTCTATCAGTTTATAAGCAAACAATGACAAAACCCAAAACTATTTTCAAAAGCTAACCTCCCTCTATTAGTAGTATAGAATTCAGGAATAAAAAGAGGATTAAATTATAAATTAGAGGTATACTTCTTGTCATGTCACATAATATGACCCCATAAAATAGCTCATGAAATTACTAAAATTTACTAAAATCACATTAATCAATGTGATTAATGACCTGAATTAACTTGCTAGGATTTAGTAAAATTCATTGAAATGGTCCCAACCTAGGTTTGTCATTTATATTCTGTTTTTTCATTAATAAGTATAAACTGAAGAGTGAAAACTGTGGATTGTTTGTAAACTAGCCAACAATGTACTTTAGTCAGTTTTTCTTGGCAAATTCACATTTAATGTCATCCATCACCAGAAATCTGTTCCATAATGATGTCATCAACAATTCGGGATGAGAAAAAGCTACGAAAAAAAGCTGAAAGAATGCAGATGGGAAAGTAATTCCTGCATATTTCATTCACCATATGTTTCCCCCACCCTGACTTTACTTATTGGGCTATCAAACTAAAATCCTCATTTGAATATTGTAGTTGTGTAAGTTTATTTTAATTTTTCCCCCATAATGAATTATAATGGTAATATTTTCTTGTTGGGCTGTTTCATTAAAATATTAATTAGGTCCTATAACTTGTAAGAAACTTATCATTGTAATTTTAGATAGAAGTACCAACAAGTTTAACTGCATCCCTGGTATCCTGTATCCTGATGTCCGATGGAGTAGGGGATAATCAGGCTTTTTGGTTACTTGTTATCATGACATGAAGAAAACCAAACAACAGACAAAACTTATGCTTAGAAAGCAAAGTAACAGTGAAATCCTCCTGACCCTGCAATGGCATTTATGCAAAAACACAGAACTAATGCCATGTCAACGTAAGTGTATGTGACACTCCCATTAAAAAGTATTCAATTACCCTAGAGACCCACTGACTCATAGATTCTCTGTGACATTAATGGGGTTATCAAGATATGGTCTTTGAATTTCTTTGACTGTCCATCTAAATTTAATAAGCTGAACTATGTTTAAATACCATGTATGAGAGCTAAACAACTGGGTTAATTATGTGCCCAAATATATGCAAAATTCTATTTTATATGTCATTCAAGCATTGATTTATTTACAGTTGAGAACCATTCTTATGTGGATAAATGTGTAAATGCTTTTTTATAATACGGATGTCCTTTTAGTAAATCATTATTATACACCTCTTGTGTACAAGGATGAGCCATGCTTAGCTATGTCTTCACTGAGGGTACCGTCTGTAGGGGAGATAAAGCATGTGCTGAAATGTCTACAGTACGATGTAGAAAGTGGTCAGCTTTATGAGAAAGTTAAAGAAAAAATGAAGGAGCTGTTGGTATTGAGAAGGAGATGAGACTTAGCTGGGGTGGAGTATTATAAGGAACTCATGGGAACTTGGGCATAGCCTTCATGCTGAGGCCTGCTGAGACGAGGTATAATTTAGGGTGTGGACAAGCTGAGGGTTTTCTCCCAGCTAGGTGATCTCACTGTGCTCCTGAGTCATGAGTGTTCTTGGGGTCCTCCTCATCACGGTTATTAAAGTTGTTTTAATCTGTGATTCTTCTATTACTGTCACGCCAGTTCACTTACTTCAAGTCCCATGTCTTTTGCTTACTCAAATGTCAGTTTCTTCATTATTTCAGTTCACTCCTGGCTTTTTCATTCTCACCTTTCAGTTCTGGCTCCTCCTTGGACCAATAACCTGGCTCTCTCTGTCTCTCTTTGTTCAGAGTCCTGAGAAACCATTGCATGGGTCATTGTTACGGGTCACCACCCTGACTGGGCAACCTATCAGTTTGTGTCCTTGGGTCAGATGCCCATCTCGGGTGCTGTGACCTCCAGCCAGAGATATGAAAACAAATATCTTGCTGCATGAACATGGGCCTCGTTCCTTGGGCAGGGAGAGTGAGGAAGAACTCCTTCCTAAAGGTCCTGTGGGTATGTTGGCAGCTATTGAGGAGGTGGTTTGGGGAAGGCATTATGGAGGAAAGGATATATAACTATCTTCATCGACACTCTTGCCTCCTTTTTTTCTGCTAAAATGGCAGAGGTGCTCCTTATATACTTCAAGGCCAACCCGTTCACCTCTGCCCATCCTCTCCCACCTGATAAGAGACGCTGCTCCTTGGATTGTTTTTCTTTTTCTCCCTTGAATTCCTGATAGGATCTAAGAGCGGAACAGAATGGAGATCGCGCATGATCTTAAAACAATCCACAACTCTATGCTCTAAGAGAGTTCCTAGAGCACACCTGTAATCATGTATGATAAAAGCATGACCTTCTCATGTAGCTTGTTCCAATAAAGTTACTGAAGAGAAAAAGAAACCAACTTTTGAGTGTTGACTTTACCAATATATAAGAATGAAGTGATGGTAGTATTTAATATAGTCACAAAGGAAATAAGGAATAATTCTCTTTACTGAGCTTATTGCATAATATTAGCAATATATCCTGGAGTGGAAGTGATGTGTTTTGATCATCTGTGATTATGTTTGGCCTTGTTTAGGTGACACTTTATTATCTTTAAACTGAGTCACAGATCTTTAATGGTGTCTACACTTAGGATCTGATATAAACAGTATTCTACATAGACTAATAAAAAATGTTTGTACTACCACAGCCTAGCACATAGGAGCAGTGCATAAGCTGCTAACCATGGTATTTTATACTGGACCAATTCAGTATTCCATTTACTCTAGTTCAGGCATTAATGTTCATTAAATAAATACTCCATATGTTACTTTGTAACATACACCCAGATAATGCAGAGTCACGTGATTGGAAGGTACCTAAAAATTGTGTAGTGACAGCACACATCTAATGTCAAACTTCCTTCTGCCTCTTGATGTTGAGCTTCTTTTGAATCTCTTCATTGTTGGAAAATACAGCACGTAAAGGCTTGGTCCCTGTTAATGGCAAGATAAATAATGTAAATGGTGTTATTGTTGATTCGGGCGTCATTATTTTTCCTTTCAAAATTTTTGAGAATAAGATCAATAGTTGATGAGTGACATGTAGTCATCTCTTTCTGCATAATCACATGAGCAAGTAATATCAAGTTAAACCATTTGAATCTACTGTTTTGTGCGTTGAATTTCATCATATGTCAGCAATTTCATATGGTTTAATGTAGTATATTTTAAAAGTTATTTTGTCCAGCTCTTTTCCTTAACTTCTTTTTTTATGAACACTGGTGTTTAATTTTCTGAAAAATTTTTAATTTTATTTTAATTTTATTTTTATTTTTATTTTATTTAATTTTCTGAAAAAGACTCGAAATCACACAGTTCGTGGAATTTTTTTCACTTGAATGGGTATAGACAAACTATAGATTATATTTTCAGATGTAATGAAAAGGTCTATGAAAAAATGGTGAGATTTTGATTCCCTGCTATTTATGACAATGGTTAGACTCTTAGGCCAATTTAGCTTCTGTTAAGTTTTATGAAATTTCTCTTTGGCTTTCTTCCTTAAGAACTCCAGAATTATTCTGGAATGCAAATGAAGTACCACATATGTATATAGTTAAAGGCAGCTGTCTGCTTCAGTTAAAGAATCCTGGCTCATTATGTTTATGTACACCAGAAATCTATCATTATAGGAAGAAAGGGAAGCAACTCCTATCATGTGGTCGAAATGCAATATTTTAAATATCCAAGGTCTTTTGTAACTTTATTTCACAGTACATTATGGCTTCAATATCTACATACAGTTCGGTGACTAGATTACCATATTTTAAGAATTGCATGATATTATCTTCCTTCGAATAAAATAATAAACTCTTCAGGAATAGACATTGCAGTGAAGTTATTGTCTAAGAGAAAGAAAAAAGGAAATAAAAATACTTTATGAGAAATTCATATTTTTCATAATTTTCAAGGGTCAAATTATCAAATAATTGGATCCCCAAACTTTTGCTGCTATGCTTCAAATATGCTTCAAATAATGCATACTAAATCTTCACTTTTTGCTAAGATATAAGGAATCTGAATTGCTATAAAGTAATATTCTTGCCCAAAACCTCTAAATATGGTTTGATTGTCCCAAGTAGATTTTAATAAAACAATGTGAGCAATGTTATAGATATAGGTACATAATTGGGCTTCAAAATAAAGACTCTTACCATTAGGCTCTTTGCTCAGAAGGGAAGGGAGTTTCAGGAAAATCTATTATAGATGTCTTAGGCAGTACTGGGACTTAGTGAAGTGTCAAAAGTATCTCATTCTGATACAGCCAAACCTTAGAATGAGCCTTCCCTATAATCATGCTCCCCAAAGAAATGGAAAAAAAAAAAAAGAAAATCCAGAGCTGTGAATTTAAATATGTAATATATACTATATTTGCGAATATACACACACACACACACACACACACACACACACACACTTCGTAACACATTGGAAAGACATGGAAAATATAGGCAGGATTCAGTTTGATAAAGAAAAGAATAATGTCAAGGGCTATATGTACATAGCAAAATTCTGACCATAATTTTTGGAAGCAAGTCTTTGATCACATCCATTTTCCAGGACTGTCAGTAGCCACTGAATAGTCAGATGAAAGGCCACATATGCTTGTTTTTTTTTTTTTTTTTTTTAAACATTCCTAGTCAATTCAATAATTGGTTAAGGTTAATAGGCATCTGAAGTATCTTAAGTTCAGTCCAAGTACTTGAACGCATGAAAGATTCATGAGTGTACCTTTGGATGATTGCATCCTGTTCTCAGGCCTGCCATCATTTCCTTCAAAATCACATTTTTTTGAACCTGCTTCTGTGTTCTCCGCTGATACACTGTCAACACTCATAACTGCAGGTTAGCAGCTGTTCCTGCTGTAAGACTTCCTTGGAAGATGCGCATTCATAAGGAAGTGTTAAGTATATGTGAAAAAACGAAAGAAGTCTGCAACTATTAGAGCTTTCCTCAGTGTCTACATCTCAAGATCGTGTACAAACTCAGGAAAGGCTACTCACAAAACATTTTTAAGTCCACGCTGCGGTATGTTTTCTGTTGGGTTAAATAAGGCCCAGGACATTTGCATGAGATATTTAAAACGCAGAAAATTATTCAGGTGGTTTTGTTAGAAAGTCCAAAACACCTGAATCGGTAGGGTTCCCTTCATTTTTTTTATCTAGTTATTTTAGGAAATAAAGACGTGCTTTGTAGATTCTAAAAATTTTGCTTTGTAGTTTTTTTTTTTTTCTTTAAATGAAACCAGAGAATTTATTGAAAAGAAAAGAAGCCTGTCTGTTTGAAAAAGCAGCTAAGCTTCAGGAAGATCAGTGGCATAGATAGGCCTTGGAGGCAACTGCACCCAGGGACTTAAATGTCACTTTTCTCCTGTGCTACAAACTCTCTTTCTTTACAGCATGTAAATCTTGGATGCAAAGTCCTTTTGACATAGTGTACAGGTTCAGCTACGAGGGAGAGGCAAATCATTCTTTTAGACCCCCATTCAGAATTCCCTTAACATAATCCATACAACCACAGACACTCAGCTCCTTCCCGAAGGGACATCATCCAGACGAGGCCTTGCATGTGGAAGGGAGGAGGAAAGCCAGTCTTTAATCTCTCTGGGTGCTATCCTTACCCCACCCATTCAGGCCAGACATATCACCATCCTACAGACTAAGTGCTAAATCAATGGTTTTCAAACCTGGCTGCCCATTAGAATCACCCCGGGGAGTCATTAACTGATACCAATGCCTGTACTCCATTCCAGACCAATTAAGTCACAATCCTTGGGCGTGGGGCCTGGTCATCAGTATTCTTCTAATGCTCCCCGAATGATTCCAGTGTACAGCCAGGATTGAGAACCCCTGGGCTAAATGATAAACTTAAACCTAATGGAGGAAAAGCAATATAACCACCATAACCACCATTAAAACCCCTGTTTAAGAAAAGGAAAACCATAGAGAAGTCCTAATTGATCTTAGACATTTTAAATCTGTTAGAGTTGACTTTTTCCAATAAGTGGTTCACAAGAAACAAATTAACAATACATTTTGCCTCTTCCTGTTTGTCTAATTTAAAGATTTTATAGAAACACCTTAATATATTTCCCTGTCTTGTTTCTCGTCCATGCATATTGATTAGTGGTGAATTTCTTTGTAAGTTTTCAATATCTGGTTGATCTTGTTTACAAGGTTACATTAATACATGGAACTCAACAGTGATCCCCTCTAGTCTCCACAAGAGATTTGTCTCCTGTCCTTCCCCATGGCCTCCCCCTCACTCCCTCTCTTTTGCCAGCACACATCCATAACCCTACAGCCATCACTGAACTCAAGTAACGGAAAAAGACCATGCCCCGAAACTCAGCCAATATATTCGGGTATGTTAGGTATCGAGTGATGTTTTCTACCACTCTTGTGGGAAATTTGATTTCCTTAGAGTGGAAGGCGGACGTGTGGCTTTGAGTTTGTAACTTTCCCCCACCTTCTGTCCTTGAGGGAGCTCCATGTAGGGAAGATGGGCCCTGTATTGTCTCCCCCAAGTTCTGTAGGAAAAACTGGGTTTAAACTTCCAGAACTGATTTGCACTCCCTTCCCCTTCAAGCATTTAAAGTAATCTTTTTCAAATGGTACATCCTATGTCTGAGTCAAATATGTTGGCATTAAATATATGTGCAACAATATGGATATTTTTGTTTGTTTCAGGAGATATTTGCTAAGACTTTGAATATCACATTTTGTGTATATGCTAGAACACTTTATTTGACTTTCAGTATAAAAATACATCTGCCAAAGGGAATGATTCTACTTGGAATAGTTAAGCTATTTTAAATTTAGGTTAGAATAGCCTACTTTTAAAAGTATAACATTTATGTTTCTTTATATGCAACTCATAATATTCAAGTACTTAGGCAAAATGCTAGAATACTGATTCAAGAAGACACACTGGTATCCTGAAATCGTGTCCATGCACCTGGCACATTTATACATAAAGCTGCGGCTTTTAGAGAGAGAAGCAGACACTTTACTTAGGCAGTTGTCAGAGTATGATGAATGAGGTCAGTGGTCTGCTAACCTCAATTGCTCTCCCTTGGGCACCATGGGCTTCTCTGAAAGTATCCTATAGTTATCAGTAACATATGTGAATTTGTCTGTTCCATGTCTGTGACATCCTAGAACGTATTAGGCCTCTAGAAGAAATCTTGTAAAATAGAAGAAATTGCATGTGCAATTATATTCTTCCTTCAATAAGGATATACAGAGGTCATGATAAAGAGAAACGAGTACCAGAAAGATAATTGAACTCCAGAAAATAAGTATGCAAATGAATCTTTATTTCTGGCAGCTCATCGTGTCATTCCTCATGCATGTTTTCATTTTCTTAATTCTGAATAACATAGGTATTGCCCCGAGTACTTTATGTGGATTTTTACATGTAATATTCTCAATTCTATAATGTTTATGGTTATATATATATATATATATATATATATATATATATGATATATCCAATATACATGTTATAATGGGTATATATATATGAATAAATATTATAGGAATAATATCGGCGTAAGCATGTAATGCATTATTCATATACACACACACAAACATTTTTCTGATGCAGAGATCGATTCAAGGAGGTTAAGGAAATGAAAGTTTATTGTCAAGTGATATTAAGTAGATTAAAACCCAAAGCACCAACTTAACTTCTTTCCAGCCTTAGGATAGCCAACTCCTCTGGGAACCATTAGAGGATCAGAAGTTGGTAAGCAATAAAAATAGTTTTAGTTACTTGTAATTTTATCTCAAAGACGTCCACAAAGCTGAGGCATTTTACAGTTGGACAGGCCATTGAGAGATGGTTTTGTATTCATGCAACATCACATTTCTACTTGTCTAGAGGAATGAAACTTTCTTTTACCCCGACACCCATCCCGATGTTTCACTACTATCACAGCCTGGAAAGAGTGCATTACTAATGCAAAATTTGCATTTCCCATGTGGTTTCAGCTCATTTGTCCTTTTTCTATGTTTAGAGGAAGTAAAGGTCAGATGGTATCATTCTTTGTACTTTATATGTCGGACCTCCTTTTAAGTTTTTTTTCCTCTTTCTTTTGCTCAGATGCACTGTTTTCTTTTTTCCTTATAGTTCTTTGATTTCCTCTTAGCTCTGATCCACCAATGATTGTTTTTGTACTTTAAGTAATTATTTTTAAAGAAAAGAAGGTCAATCTAGAGTTGTATATTTGGGACACCTCTGATTCCTAGACATGGCGAATGGGTTAGGTCAGGTAGCTGTCCCAAATAAAACTGATGAGTTTTGGACAGACATGCTTTTGCTGTAAAATGAAGTCAGGAATATTTCTTTAAAAGCAAACTGCCAAAATGAATGTTGAGCCACCATCACAACCAGATAGTTTATCAGCCAGTGTGACTTAAAAATCTCATGCCTCTGTGATTGAATAACAAGCCACCGTTTCCTTTTTTACCCAAATATATGAACACAAGTGCTTCCGTCTGCCATGCGTACCCTTGGCCACAGTTAGATGACTGAATTATAACTGAGTCATGCATGTGCTGAGTTTTAACAGAGTATTCCTGCAGGATCCAACAAGGATAAAAATTGATGTCCCTCTTGAAACAGAGTGGTGCAGATGGTGCAGGTTTATAGCTGTCTCCAAATACCAAATGCCAAACTGCTCCTTTGATAAGGCAAGGTGGTGTAAAGGTTTAAATATAGCCTCTTGGTGGAATGTCAGTGAATGATGGGTCCCAGTGACAAACATACCAAAATGTTCTCTGTTTAAACATTTTTTACAACCATGGTTGTGGAAATTCTGTATCAAGGAAATTATGCACAGGGGAAGGAACACGAGACCTACCTTGAAAATCTATGTGTGTACTAACAAATCAACTACATTTGAAGGAGGGAATGACACACTGGCAGCTAGTGTAGTCAGTATTTTTGCAAACACCTGCCGTAAGTGGGATCTGAAAATGTTATGTTAAACCTATAAGACTGGCCTTTATGTAACAACAGCAAGGGGAACTTGCTTTCTGAAATTAGGTTAGTTATCTTTTTATGGCAAAGCTTCCATGTGAATGTTTAATGCTGGTCTTCTAGTATGAAAATTGCATTTATGTCATAGAATGGTTAATTTGATAATTTTACCTTACTGTGGGTGTATGAATTTGAACATATGTATATATATGGATTTGGTTTATTTTTAATACATGTATATCATATTCCTTTAAAAAGTAAAAGGGCTGCTGGTAGTGATATCTATCTTCATTCTATATACTAGAGAAATGAACAGTAAGAAATAGAATTTAAAGTATCTGAGACCTTGGTTTTGGTTTGTTGTTGTTGTTAATAAAACTGGCCAGAGGGCTATAAGGAAAAGAATTATATAGAACAGTAGACATATGTAATAGTTTAGAACCTTCCCAGAATTCACTAGTGAATTGATTAAAATTATCTTAGCTAATTTTGAAATAAGTTTGAAGGGAATATATTAAAAAGAAATGTATTTTATATCTATAGGGTCAGCAAGTAAATCAATACAAGGAAGTTATCAAATAATTTTGAAAGTTGTATGCAGCTGTTTTTGTAGCTAAAATAAATGATTACCAATTAAAACGTTCTTTTACAGCAGACTTATGGGTATTCCAATGAGAATAATGTTAAGAAAGGAGCATTCCTTTCATTATGACTATACTACTGTCTCTCCTATATCTGGACCACTGAAACAGTAAACTCACCAGAATGTTCCAGGAGAAGATGATGTTGTATTTCCATATATAATCTATATTCTGTTCAGACTGTTGTATTTTCTCTAATTTTTCCTTCTTAGGGTTCCGGTAACCTAATTTGTCACAGTTTTGACTCATCTCTGCTTTATAAATCACGGTGGCTTATTGATTCCAGGGGATATGGATATCAGGGTGGACTCGTGAGGGTGTATTTAACACCTGCAATAAACCCAGCCAAATAACCCTCAAGTTAGTGGGTTTTTAAAAAAAAAAAAAAAAAAACTACTTTATTGTGGTTTAATATATGTAAAAATACATTTTAAATGCAATATTTGATGAGTTTTGATAAATATTATCACTGGTGTCACCATAATCCAAATCAATATTGAGAATATTTCCATCACTCCTAAAATTCCTTCATTCCCCAATTTTAGTCCTTCCTCTCAGCCTTCACTTCAGCAAAGCACTCGTCTGACTTATCTCACAATAGATTGTTTTCGCCTATTCGTATAATTGGTAGCACATAGTAGATGCTGTTTTAAATCTGGCTCCTCTCATTTAGCATATTGGTTTTGAGATTCTCTGAACTATTGCATAAAACAGTAGTTTGTTCTTTTTAAATATTTGAGTAGCATTCTCGTGTAGCAATCTATTATATAGTAAGTTCATTGACTCACTGTTATTTCTGGTGATTTTGTAAGCATATTTAACTTTACAAGAAAAGGGCAAACTTTTCTTAGGGTTTGGACATGTTACACTAGTACCAGCAATGCATGTTTTCAGTTGTTCCACATCTTCACCAATGTTTGGTAATGTCAGTTTTTGTCATATCTTGTTTTCACAGTTACCAAGATGGCCATATGGTTTTTCACTTTTACTTTGTTAATATGATGGGTTACATTGAGTGAGTTTTAAATATTGAAGAAATCTGTCCTTCTTGGATAAACTCTACTTTGTCATGATATATTATCATGTTGGTATATACTGTGAATATTTTATTGAGAATTTTTGTGTTTCTGTTCATGAGGGAGACAGGCCTGCAATTTTCTTTTCATATGGTATGGTTGTCAGGTTCCTGCAACTGGATTTTGCAAGCCTCATAAAATAAGTTGGAAGGTTTTTTTCTCCTGTATTTTCTGGAATATATGTATAATATCAGATCAGTATTATTTGTTCCTTAAATGTTTTATAGAACTAAACATTGGAAGCATATGGCTCTGAAGTTTCTCAATGGGAAGGTTTTCTTTTTTATTGCAATTACAATTTCTTTGATAGACATAGACTTTTCACATCTACTGTTTTCTTGCTTCAGTTTTGACAAGTTGTACATTTTAAGGAATTTATCCATATCCTAAGTCGTCAAACTTGTTAGCATAAAATTGACCATAATAGCCCCTTATTTTTCTTTTAAAATCTGTAGGGTCTGTAATAATGTTTTCTCTTCCATTCCTCACACTGATAATTTATGTTTTTTCTCTTTTTCTTGATTAGTTTTGCTGTCTTTGTTATTTATTTGATGCTGTCCCATTTTTTTTGAGTATCTGTTTATCTTACTTGCCTTTATTATATCATTTTAGAGATTGAATTCTTTCTGTTGACCTGTCTTCAAGTTCACTGATTTTCTTCCATTATCTCTAACCCATTGTTAAGCTTTTCAGAGTTCAAGTTTTGCTTTTCAGAAATTTCTTTTTCGTTTTTAGAATTCCTATTTGCTCCATTTCTCTCCTGAATTTCCCTATTTACCTAAGAACTATTCAGTAATATTTATACAATAGTAAATACTAGAGTAGTAACTACAAACAACAAAAAACCTGAAGTTGAAGCAGTTTTCAGGCAGCAGTCTTTCCAGGAACGATCTGGCTTAATAAGAGTGATTGCTCTTAGAGGCCAGAGAAATTGACAAGTGATTTCTTTCTAGTTCATGACCATGTAACAGTAGTCAAAAGACATTAGCAACTAGATTATTTTTATTTCCTGTGCTTCCCTCCACCGTGCTACTCTTTCCCTATCTTACACAGGGCCCTGCTACTGGTCTGTCTGGGAGTTATAGCACCAGCAATTTTAGTACTGAAAGTACTGAGTCCCAGAAACTTAATTTCTTAGCTCACAGTGATCGGAAGGATTGGTCATCTGATTTATATGTGACCTGAATTGAGTCATTCAGTAATGAAATTTTTAGTCTGTAATTCTCTTAACTGATAGAATATTTTTTAAAGTACCAGTGTGGGTTAATAATAGCAACTATATACAGATATTTATTTTTTTAAATTCTCACACAAACTCAACCTCACCTTATCAATGAGTTAATTGAGGTACAGAGATATTCAATAATTTGACCATGGTCTTTAATTTGTGAAATAACAAAGCCAGAATGTCTTACACTACCTGTTTTGTTACCCGTCCCTTGCTGTACTGTCTCAGGAAGTACCTTAGAATAAACATATTTTCTTTTTTGAACTTCAGATAAATTGTGCAATGATGTGTGTTTGTGTGTGTGTGTGTGTGTGTGTGTGTGTAAAACATCTATAAAATTAACAGTTTATATTAGTACAGAGGGCATGGGATTGTGTTGGAATAGAGACAGGGTTATCCATTCGTTGCATGTTAGAAACTTTAAACAGTTCTCTTTGAATTCCCACAGTTAGCATGGCATTGGTTTTGTAATTCAAAGGACAGAAATATGGAAAATAATAATTTTCCCTCTTGAATATAAAGTACGTACCTATTTTTATTATTCTAAGTAAAGTTTCCAATGCTGGAAAAAAAAATATGCAATCAAACATTTTCAAAAACACTGAGTAAAAAATCCTCATTTCCAAGACAATTTAGGAAGTGAAATAGAGCTTTTAAATTACTTAAAAGCCAATTCACCATGCTGTCAGAGTTATTTTTCAATTCTTGACTTTCGTCCATATGTATGCTTTAAGGGCCTGTTGAGGTAAGAATTTAGAAATTTAACTCCTTGGTGAAGACAAGTAAATTGGGGATTAACATGTTTATGGTACTTCAATTGTGCGGCAGTGATTTAAGTGTTAAATTGCTTAATATCCCCCTCTAACTGTAATAAGATACGACATAAAAATACTTGGAGAAAATTAAGATTTAGTTAATGTAATTTTACAAAATGATGGTTCTACGAATCTGGAAGGATATATAAATTCATGCTTTGTCCTTGAGAGTCAATCTGTTCAATCTGTTCACATTCCGTAGTCTTTGCATCCAATTTACATCTTAGGATTCACCTCTAGGAAACTTCTGCTCCTCTTTAGAGCTGTCTCTAGATCCGGGCTTGCACTGAGAGATGCTAAGAAGAAGGTGAATTTGACTATCATTGCAAAAGTCTTTGAACTCATTAAAGACAGTCTTCTAGGAGATCACCTTCATTTACGCTGGGACCTTTAGAGGGAACTTGACAGGTTCTACTTCTGTTTATTCTTTTTCTTTAAAATGAAGCACAGGCAGCAGGCTGTTAGGTTCTATGACAGCTCATGACCCCCTGAGATGAATAAAAATGGAAAGCACCCTTTCTCCTTTGGGAGCTGGTGTTAGGTTTCAGTGGTGGAAACACGGTGAAAGGACTATGATTTGATCTTCATTCTCCATATACTAGCTTAAAAGTAATACTGAATTTTTCTGACCTAGTAATCTCATGGTTGAACAAAAATACCCACGAGAGAGAATAGTGGTCTAAGATGATATGAGATAAAGCACAGGACAAATGTTTTGTAATGGTAACGTGCTGTATTAACTACCTTTTCTTTTCATCAACTCCATTCGAAACAGGAAAATGGGACACACAAAGTTTACATAATTTATCCAATGAAAGTAGCTTAGTAGGGACTGGGAGCTTGGTCTTGCTACAAGGCTCCGTGGAAGGCTGGGTGAAAGAAAGTCATTTTTTCTCAATTACCAAATGAGAAATAAGCCCAGGTTTAATGCTGTCTTTGGGAAGAATTGTGTTGAACTGCTTTGGAGTAAGCAAATGTTGTGAATGGCATAAGAATATTCTGTTCAAGGATTTATGGGACAGGGGTTGAAAATCATTACTGTGGACTGATCCCCGTATGAAAGGAGATGAGCATGTGGACCTATGTTACATGTTGGCCATAGGGGAGTATATCTTGTAATGAGTTGTTTTAGAAATGGCTTGCGTGGAGGGAAAAACAAATGAGGCACCCTGTATGTTTCAGATAACCCCAGAGGCTTTTCATGTCTGACTAGACGTTTTTCACTGACAATGAGACACATGGATAATGGCCATGGTTAGTTGCTAATTTTGAACTTTGTTTTACCTACCAAAACTGTTTGGGATGCTGCCAGTCCTCAAAGCTATTCAGAAAGCCATCCCCGTATCTTCTCCTTATTGGCCTGAAGCACATAAGTGGGGCAGAAGTCACCCATTCCAATTGCGAGTCTGTTCTTAGGCCCCAGGCTTGTGCTCAGTTCTTTTGAATTCAATATATGTTCTTTTTCCTTAATCCCTTCTCAGATTTTTGGTCATTCATAAACACTTGAGTATTCAGAGTGACCCAGGCCAAGGAATTATCACTGAAAGCCAGTGGTGCCCTATAGTGGGGAGTAGAAAAAAAGACAAATATTAAAAGACTTCTACATCTAAATAACTTTAACTTGAAAAGTCATTTGGAGTATATTCACTGCCAGGGATATGTCTCCCAGCAGCAATTCTTGGTTTGCTTTGTGTCCTGTCATATCTTGAATTTGACATCTGTATAAGAATATCTCCTTATGAGACACCAAGATAATAAAGAAATAGAATCAAAAGGAAATTAAAAATGAACACATACACACACATGAAAAACCCCTGAGGCACATGCCCTAATCAGAATGCAGTTAATCAGAAGTCCGGTGGAATCAGGTGAAGATATCACGATGTTTAACGTTAAGCAGGTGATTCTAATGTCCATCCAGGGCTGAGAACACTGTAATAGAACAGTATTAGTTAGGAACTCTTCCTTCATGTAAGCACTAACAAAAGCTTACTTAGAAAATACTCTATGCCGGGGACTGGTTACAAAAAATGTTGTGTCTTTAAGGAGCTCAGAGACTGACAGTATTGGCAGGACAGAGTAGAAAGTAAGTACATGAATAGGTTTCTGAGACTTGCAATAATGTTTTTTGGGGGTGAGTTTTCTAAAGCCATACAAATAATAAGAGGGAGCTGTTTGACTCACTCTGATGAGATGACTGATCTCATCACTCCTTTGCAGTAGGATCTTTGCTTTGAATTGGAATTCCATATAGTTCCCAGCATTGCACTTCAGGCAAAAGAAGAATATACAAACTATTTGCTAAGGAAATGTCCATATGCAAAGTGATTTTCTTCACACCAAATTTAAAAAGAAAATATTTTTAGTACCTGACAGATACTGCGATGCATTAATAAAGGCCTATTAAACACACGTACTTAATTTTTGTTGAGTCTTACCATATCACTCTCCTCTGTCTGATTTGATCTATCTGCTTCTAAGGCAGATCTGCCTCTAAATAATTCTGGACTTCAAAGGTAGCCTAAATCATTCCTATGTTTGAGAATTCAAATGCAATGGTAGACGTATCTTTGGTCAATGTAAAGTTGTATCGCACCTTCTTTTCCTCAAGTGGTGAACACAGAAACACTGGCTTCATGGTCGTGGAACATGGTCTGCTATCTGCTCTGTTGTAAGCCGTGTGGAAATGGACAAGTCCCTTCACCTTACAGTTAAGTTGAATTATCCCCTCGTGGCAAGGACTGTGCTAAATGTATAGATAAAAATACTTCAGATGAGGTGTCTTGCATCTGTAAAAGAAGAAGTTCAAGCCAAGAGGCTGTAAATAAACCCCTTACCAACACTGAAATGTTATTATTCTAAAATTCTAGAGTTAGAGAAAGCAAGGGAAAACCGAGGTCCTAATGGCAATGTGATTTCGGTGTCCTCTTTGCTACTCTCTAGATCTGTGTCTTGAGTAACTCGAAGCATTGGTTGTTCTTCCGTATAATATTGGATTAATGGTACGGTATTAGTATTCATTTTGAGGATTTCTTAAAATGTTTGCCAATCATTTAGGAATTAAAAGTCATTTGAGTAAACACTCAAAGTGTCAAGTATTTTGGGAAATGTCAGTGTATTTTAACTTATTCTCAACAAAAAAAAAAAAAAACCCACTTTGAAATAAAATAATTTCAGGGAGCATTTCTCAAACTCTAGGGTATGTGGCCTGTATTTTTATTTTCAAGAACGTTGTGGTTTTAAAACGCCAAAATACCCAGCAGTAGGGCTGTAAAAAGCACATAGGAATCAGCAGTCTTTTTTATTTTTATATTTTTTAATTTAATTTTTTTTAATTGAAGATTTTTTTTTTAATTTAAGGAAATATGTAGGTGTTTATTGTCATGTAGGCTATCAGGTGTCAGAATATCTCCCTTCTCATGAGAAATTGATTTGGCAAATAGAGTAAAGATGGAAAGGTGCCACCGTGTGGTAGAGGTAAATTAGTAAAACATCCACAATATTTCAGGTTTCATTACGATGACAGATATTTCTATCATTGTTGCCATTTTCAGTCACTACAGACTCTGCCTCTTCTTTGAAAGGTTTTCTTTTCTCTTATATTGGGTAATACCAGGTATTCTGGATTTGAAGTTTCTGTTAAAATCTCAAGTTATTATAGAAATTAAAACAAAAAGAACAATGTGCACTTTTCACCTGTTATATTGGCAACAATTTAAAAGTTGTTATTCTTAGCACTGAAACCTTCCTGCATTATTCTTGGGAGCAAAAGTAGTGTCACTGTTCTCAGAGGGCTAATCACTATCCAGGTGCAACACACACATGTTTATTCATACACATACTCTTGGACTCAGGAACTCAACTTTAGAAATTTATCAACTCTTAGGAATAATAATTCCTAATGATAGGTCATCATAATAATCATTATTATTCAATTTTTAGGAAGTTTGGTGTACACGTGCCCAAGTTTGCAAACCTTTACATACAAGAATATTTATTGCACTATTTGTAATAGCAAAACCTAAAAACACCTAATTAATCAATGGAGAGAAGTACATAAATTATGGTACATCCATACAATGACACGCAACCATGAAAAAGAATTGTGTTGATTTAAAATGAGGCTCACATCATATGGAGAAACATTTCCTGGACTTGAACAGTATACCATTAAGAAGTTTGTTGAGGCACTGAGAGCTATTCCCCAGGCACTGGCAAAATATTCTGGAGTTAAGGCCAATGAATTAATCTCTAAACTTTACACAGTACATCAAGAAGGAAATAAAAATGTTGGATTAGATATTGAGGCTGAAGTTCCTACTGTAAAGGACGTTTGGAAGCTGGTATTCTAGACACTTACTTGGGAAAATACTGGGCTATCAAACTGGCTGCGAACGCTGCCGTCACTGGACTTAGAGTGGATCAGAGCATCATGGCAAAACCAGCCGGCCGGCCCAAACCGCCAAGTGGGAAGACAGGGTTGATGACCAAAATGATTGACTGGCCTAGTTTTTGCTGTAGGTGAAGACTACATTGGTAGTAGTAGTCTAGGAATTGCCTGATGTTTTCATATGTCCTTAAATTAAGAAGTGTTCTGTGTTTATATCTGCTGCTGGATGATGTAATAAACGTGTTGTTGCTTAAAAAAAAAAAAAAAACGAGATTCAAGATATAATGATAAATACGAAAATCAATTTGCAATGAGTATGTGTTGTATAATACCATTTGTGTTTTTAAGTCTGTGTGTCTATATATATATATGTAATCATAAAAAAATACTCAGAGACATACTTGTGTACACAAACATTTCTGGAAGAATTTGAAGAAAGCTTTTGCGTGTGTGTGTGTGTGTGTGTGTGTACAAATGTGTTTGTTTAGTAAAGGACTTTCTGCATTTCTTCATATTTATTTTGTAGTTTTTCTAATAATAATGAAAGAGACAAAGAATTAAGATAGAATATAGCATGTTAATAAAGAAATACTGACTTGAAGTAAAGAATGGCATTTCATGTAAGCTGTCATGAGAAAAAATGTAAGTTCTAGAAGAACTAGAAGAAGAGGTAATAGGTGGAAAAATGTACTTGTTTCCATTTCGGATTGCGGGAGAACTCATACTATGCTTGCAGTGATACAATGATTGAAATCTTGTCATGTGTGTAAGCTAATAACTATGGGTCAAAGACGTTGCTCTCTCTCTCTCTCTCCTGAGTCACTTTAATGATCTGTAACGTAAGTCAGATCTGCACAGTGTGGCTAAAGATCATTCACTTATTCATGCAGTAAATATTGAAAACCTACTACGTGCTCAGTACTATGTCCTTGAGTCAGGCTGTGCCTAATAATTAGGTAGGTGGCTTACTCTTTAAGTGTAAAGATTAATTTGAAAAAAAGAGAGAAAGAGCAGAGCACTAAGTTCAGCATATTATATGTGTTGAATTAAGTTGTAGCTAGTATTGTTTTTGGCTTTTGCACATGGCTTTCCTTGTTGAGGACGTCTGGATTTGGAGTTGGGGATCAAGCGCTAGAGAAGCGCTGTGCTACGCTGGCCTTGATCCCATGACCCTGAGACCATGACCTGAGCCGAAATCAAGAGTCGGATGCTCAACCAGCTGAGCCACCCAGTTGCCCCAAGAACAAATTTTCTTAACTGTACTTTTTGAAAAACCTTCAAGTGCTTTACGTAAATGGATCTTTGATGATGTTATAAGTGCAAGTCTTTTCATGAACCTAGAGATTCTTGCCACCAAATTTTCCCAAGTATTTTTTATACCTGACAGTTTTGATTTTCTGAGCCTTTAAATCTGGTTTTCAACTTATACCATGTTCTTTTAGTATTGGATGCAGAGTCGTATTTAAGCGGGGTTTTTATGGCTGTAGCTGCTAATGTTTTTTTAGATCAAGTGAATTCCAAGTGGAAAAACTGGGCATTGGAATCCCTTAGTGCTAGATCTGAAATCTATTTGGGAAAGTTAAAATCCTCTCTGAGCATTCATTTTATCAATGAAGATGAAAGTGCCTACTTTACTGTGTTGGCATGGGGCAGTGTCCTGCAATGGTGTAACGTATGTAAAGCATCTAGGAAAATGCCTCACAGAGGAAATATGTAAATCAGGTATTGTAATGATAGTAATGATGATTTCTGAAATAAGTATATTTTGATTCATGAAAAAACACATCTATTATTCTTTTACCGTGTTATTTTTCATTCATAACAAAGTAAGAAACTAGATAATTCTCTCCACTGAAATCAGCATGTCAAAGTTAAATCAGCAGTATGTTAAAGGAATATACACCACCAACAATGGACACATTGTGAGTCATTTTTAGGGGAACTCTGACCCAACAGAAAGTGCCAGCACGTTGTGGGTTTATTCTATCTGCTGACCTTTAATTCCGTAAATTTAACTGTGGAAATCTGATTTAAATTATTCACATTCATTTCTTTTAATAACCTATAATAATATCACTTCCTTTCAAAGACATTAGAAATGTAGAATGATGTAGTCACAATATTTAAAATAACTTTTTTGAAGTAGTGCTACATGTAAAAAAAAAATGGAAATAGTTTATATGCACTCAATTTTCCATTCTTGGCTCTATTTTATGTATACAGCAAGCATAAAAACCAGCTAAAAGACATTTTTGGTCAAAATATCATGCCTATTTTAGTATAGACCCAAGAAGAGCTTAAATAAAAGCTACTTTTGTAACTAAAGCTAAACATTTTTTAGCTCTTTGAGGATTATTGAAATATATACTGGGTATAAATATGAAGAAAAGGTAGAATTTTTGTCCCAAAAATCATGTTATGTAAAATTATTTTAAAATACCTTAAATTCTTAATGATGAAGTCCAGAGTATTCCAAATAGCCTAAATCAGAAAAAAACAAAACAAAACAATCAATTATCTAGGAAAATCTCTATTGTGTAAAACAATGCCTGATTATATGAGGAGTGAGTTCTCTTTGCTGGAAGTTCTGAATTTTTTTTTGATCATAGAATTTTTATTTTGACCATTTTCTGAGCATTGCTGCCTATTTACATAAGTAGATTAAGTTATACAAGGAGTCACCTTATCTCGGTATCAGGGAAAACTCAACTGCTGGTGTAAAAACTTGATCTATTAAGAAATTAAGAGACATATAAAATTGAGTTTTGTCAATTTTAAAAACAAATTTGTTCCAGTTCAAAATCTTGTCTACACTCTCTGATTCTAGAATGAATAGAACTCTTTCCCTGTTGAAGATACATGCAGTGTGGAAAATCAGGAGAGAGAACATAAGGAGTTATAAGCCAGCAATCTGTCAATTAGCAATTAATGTTCACCCAGTACCTATATGGACCAGGCACTGTGAAGACAAGTATTCAGCAAATCGCCGAGAATAGCTATTTAATAATTTTAAGTGTGAACATGGAGGACAGAGTGCACAGGAAGGACAGGGTAGTGGGTGGCAAGCGCCCAGTGTTCAGTGCAGAACTTTCCATGAAGTGATGAATGATGGGCCTGTGAAATGGACTGGAGTTGGAAGGGCATTCCCTGAGATCCAAGGAAGGGAATACAGTCAAGGAGTCCGCAAGACTTGAGGTTAACATTTGTTCAGGAAAAGGAGCTGTGGTGTCACTTATCCCAGCCCTATTCACATCAATGCAGGATTAAGCACTGACCTTAGGCCAAAAAAAAAAAAAAAAAAAAAAAAAAAAGTACATATTGATCAGTTTATTTAGGGGCTGGTTCAGATGTTAATTCACAATTAGTAAGAGATGCCTACCTACTCAAAAGTATTTAGCAACATATTTGCCTGCTAGGCTGTTTTTAATTTCCGAGAGGAAAGGCTGTGGTTACGTGATTTGTTGCTCTCAGCCCCAGTAGTTTGAGCACTCTGTTAGAGTTCACACAATGAGACTAAATTGGAAATGTAACCAACAGGTGATCCATTAAGAACTTGAGTGCAGTTAAGTCTTCCTTGGGGATGTATACTTTTACAGCCAATAAACCTGGCCTTACCAGCTCCTAGTCAGTTCGCTTGCCAATAACAAAGCCTCGTAATGTAACAAAGTGACACCCAGAAGAACCACTCCTCTTAGATTTCCACCCTGAATATTGACTCCGGAAAGCCTCTCAAAAAGGCACGGTATTCAGTATTCCCCGGATGCCCTTATGGGACTTGGGAAGGTGATCAGGGATATGATACGCCTTCCATGTTTTGGTGGTTTTAAGGCGGGTTCTTCCATATAACATTGATTTTAAAACTATTTCAATCATGATCTGAAATGAAAGAGAGTCACTAAATGCTTTAAAATTTGTTTTCAAACGTATTAAATGTCTGGCATGGTGGTATGTAGACTACTGGAAGATATAGCTGTGATTTAGGCCCTAACCAGTTGATTGCAAGGTGATAAAAATTATGTCTAGGAGTGAGGATGACATTTGCCCGCAAGCCATACTGTTACATAATAGGTTCCAACAGCTAACATGAAAGAATGGTGATAGTAATCAGTATGAGAGGTAATTCAACATTAATATTTTAAGTACATTGTAATTTTTAGGGAAGCATCCCCAAATGTAATAAATGCTTGAAAGCGCTGTATCTCAGTAATGGTTTTATAATCTCTGCTTTATTAGTTGAATAGCTCAGTGTAAGGTATGCCTTTAAAAGGACTAAATGCACTCAAAAGACCAAAATGTTATTCATTTGTGGCAGTAGTTTCTAATGACTATGAAACCAATTTTTAAATGATTTAATTTTTAGTATCATGGGATGTTGATCCTGGAGGGGTCTTAGAAGCCATCCCCTGGCGACCTCAGTTTAAAAAGCAAAACCTTTTGCCTCCCTTCCCTACCTATGGCCTTGCTCCATTTTCATTCATTTTCAGCTGTTGCAGAGCAAGGGATCCTTTAAAGCCCTCCCCTAAATTCTTTCAGTGGGTTCTCATTACCTGCCGCAGCATTCTTCCAAGTGTTACGGATTATTGTCCCCTCAGTGCCCTGGTCCTTGGTCGCGCCACTTCGAAGAATGAAGAGGTAGACCAGATGAAGAGTGGTGTTTATTGAGCAAGAGTATAAAGCTCCCAGAGAGGGAGGTGGACCCAAGTGGGTTGCCCCCCGGAGTTTCTAAGTTTAGCGGTTTTTATGAGCTCTTTTGCAGAATTTTCTTAAGCAATCAGGGCGTGCCGAGTCCTGCCAATCAGAGCTTTGGTCACGTATCTGTCTCCCTATTAGGTCAAAGCCCACGTGCTGATGGTCTTTTTTTTGCTGACATCTGGGTGCTTAGGTCTTAACTGCCCCTTTTGCGTGATATTGACAAATGCTTTTGTGAACTGTCTTATTTTAGGATGTTTTGCAGAAGTCATTTCTGCAAAGGCTGCAAAGGAGAATGTCAGTGTGGTCCTGTGTAAGCTGCAAAACAGGACGTCAGTACTGTTTTATTCTAATTGTCCTGACTCCATATTTTCTTGCTGGGGACCCTGGCCCTGATTACCTAAAGGTCCAGCTAACTCCTAACACTAGTGTGGACTGTGACCAGCTAACTCTGCTGGTTGTCATGCGCAGCATGTGACACACAATCCTATGTGTTTGCCAAGCTAGATTAAGCATAATCAAGTACCTGTCTGTTTTGCAAGACCTCTCAACTCCTTTAAGAGACAATGCTGACCAAACTTGCTTAAGCATAGAAGCTTTTTTTTTTTCCTCAAAGCATCTCAGGAAACTTGTGAGCGAGGAAAACTTTACCCTCTGACAAACACTGGCGTGAAGAATATGCATAAAATACCATTCCTTCAAAATTTGACTCCTGCCTGGGGCACCTGCGTGGCTCAGTGGGTCGAATGTCTGCCTTCAGCTCAGGTAGATCTCAGGGTCCTGGGGTCCAGCCTAGAGTAGGCTCCCTGCTCAGCGGGGAGTCTGATTCTCCCTCTTCCTCTGCCCCTCCCCCCATCATTCTCTCTCTCTCTCTCTCTCTCTCTCTTTCTCAAATAAATAAATAAAATCTTAAAAAAAGATTATTAACTCCTGCCTTTTTGTTCAACTTTGTATCTCAGTATTCCACATTTAGACCCTAGGGTATAGTTGTAAGCAACTAAACTAAACTTTTCTGAAAAGTTGTTTTGCTGTGTCCTCTCCCTGGGGTTCTTCTCCTGCTTTGCCAAGTTATTGCCTATGTGGCCTTCCCAGATTTAGCTCAGGGGTCACCAAGAGGAAGCCTTTGTTCGTTTCCTCTCCTGTGTTGTCTGACATACATAATGGCCCCTAGGCATCCTATGATCAGCTCTCATTGTAACTGTTATCAAACTGGGCTCACATCCCATTAACTTGCAGGTCTTCCCTACAAAGTCCCCAGATCCTTTTGAGTCAGACTCCATGACATCATTTCTTACGGCGCACTTGCTGGTATGTTGGCAGTGCTCAAGAAAGAAGCGTGGACGTATTGGAAAGAGGAAAGTTTGAGCACCCTGTGCGGTTGCAGGGCCGAATGGCATGCTTCTTTTGCCAACATGGTGTCTGCACCAACCTATGGACATTGAGTCCACAACTTACCATATAGAGAGCCAGGAAAATGGCAGTATGGTTAATTTGATTAGTTTAATTAGCGCTATGATTAATTTAGCAATGCCCTTAAGACACTAATAAAAATGTATCTTGAAGAGAAGGACAAGGGACAAACAATATAAAAGATGAAATGTTAGAGATGATTTTTGCATTTAGCTAATAGACGTGGGTGCGTGGCGTTTTTATTTTAAAGTAGCTGATAGTGTGCAGGCACTTTTTAGCAGCTGTATATGAGCTTACGAGAAACGTCAACTATTCCGGCTAATATTTGGATATAACTATTCAGTCTGTAGTGTCTGAGGCTGCTTTTTTCATGAGTCCAAGAAACATGGGAAATGATTTTAGCATGGACATTAGTTATCTGGCCTCTGCTGGCAGAGCTGCTATTCTGTTAAGCAAGCATGTCAGTTCACTGAGAGACAAGTTAAGGTATGTTTTTTTGATGATATGGGGAAAAGAAAGTAAAATAAGGAGAGAGAAAATTGGATTTTTCCTCTAAAAATTATATGGTGTTCCCTGTGTTATCTACCTCTTTTGTATGGCACATTAAAATTATAAATACAAATTGAATTGGACCTCTCTCTATAGAACATTCCTAGTGTTGATATATAGAAAATCAGATAGAAAATCACATACATATATTTATATAAACATAATATGTTATATTTATACACAGATATATGAATATATATATTTTCTCAATGGATGGTGGCAAAATGATATATCAGCTCCTAATATTCATTAATGTATTCTAGTAGAAGTGCATCATATAGGCTCACAACTAATTTTGCTTCTGCTAAAATGTTGACCCCAAGTTATTTTCAACAAGGTAAATTAATTAAATACCTCAACTTCTTTGCATTGTCTTCCCAGATCTTCCTAGAAGGAAGTATTGGGGAAAATGGAAAAATCTTTTCAGTAGTCACTTATTAATTTGTTCTTAAAATTATATATTCTTGGAAAATATGAAAATATTTTTGAAAATTGAATATGGAAAAGGTTTACCAACAACAAATGTCAAGATGTGGGATGTGGATGGGAGAGCCAGCAATGAGTATGAGGAGGGATGCAGTGAGCTGGGGAATCCCCAACTAACAGGGAGAAAGTTATGGTGTTAGTGGGTCATTACACCAGGGCTAAGGGGTGAGACTCCAGTTCTTTAAGGGAAAATGCAAGGATAGTGGAAGAGTCTGAATTCTAGTTCATTTCTCCCCTGAGTTGTGGACAGTTGTTTTATTTCCTGAAACCACATTGTCCCTGACCTTTTAATTTTTCAGCTTGAGATAATAGAGAATGAGGGATACACAAAAGGGTTTAAAAGGAGGACAAGTTCATATTTCTATTGTACTATTTAACATTGCCTTGTTCCCAGACCAGGGAGTGGCTTAATGACCACTCAAAATTTCTCTCCTACCATATACCTCCCATTTTTACTATTCTTGCCCAAGGTAAAGCAAATTTTCACTGAAAAAAAAAATATGTGTGTGTGTGTGTGTGTATATATATATATATATATATTTTTTTTTCATATACATATTTATTTATTTATTTATTTATTTATTTATTTAAAAATTTAAACATGGTGGTTATGGTCATAAAAGAAGATGTTTTCCCCATATTCTCTATAAACTGAATATGAGAAGAATTCATAAAACCTATCAGAGTTTCTTTTGACTTTTTCTAAATGATACGCAGTTGACTTTTCACTTTTTTATTCATATGAGAATTTTGTTTTTCCCACAACAGGGGAACAGTTTGATGACAGCTTGGACTTGGCAAACAGTATTGGAGTATGCCAAATCCCAAAAATGTTACATGGAAGCATGTATGATCTGCTTGCTTCTTAATTTTTGTTCTGCCGATGCAGATACAACTGTGTCTAAGGTCGGAGAATGGGGTTTGTCGGACAGGTGAATTACAGAGTAGGAGGAGTGGGGGTTGGGATCTGGGTTGAGACAAGAAGCTGGAAGGAGACCAGCATTAATGATAGCCAGGTGAAGGGTAGGGAATGGAAGGAATGAGACATTGTGGTCACCTCTCAATCAATCAGGATTTAGTCAGCAGGGCTGAATGTGGTAGAAAAAAAGATTTTACTTTTATATAGCAAACACCAATTTGCAGGGTGTGTGGGGGGTAAAGACTATCTTTCGACAATGTCATACTATGATGTGTGTAAAAGAGCTGTCTCACAGAAGCCCTAAATAAAAATTCTAATCTTAGGACTGTATGTTATTGTATTATTTCTAAAATAGATCAATTCTCACTGACTCCAAATGGACCTAATTTTATGTGGGATCTTTGGATTTAGTTTTTGTTAAGTGTATTAAGCATCACTGTTTCTGACGAAATGAGCAATCAAGTAAACACAGTCTCTTCTTATCTGGTGCTTGTTAACTACAAATCACGCTGGGTTAAAATATGAAGTGGTTTATGGGACAGTAAATTGAAACCATCTTGGCTAAAATACATTTGAAAGACACAACACGGGCATGTATCACTTTACTTCCATTTCCGACTGTCAGCAGAAATGGGAGGCAACACTCTTCCTTTCTGTTTGATTATTCTATTATCGACAGAATGAGAGTGTTGGAGACATACATGCTGATTTAGTGTTGTGCTGATGAACCCATTCAGGTTGCATGATGTGTCATTTTTCACTGCTGCCTTATCAAGGTGTTTCAGCTGTGCCCAAACCAGCCTTGGTAATTGCTTTAGTTGCTTGTGGCAAAGTTATGTCAATGTCAGTCACTAAATGACTTTTGACTGCTTCATGTCAGATGTTCCCTCCAAAGAAAGACAGGGGAGGGGAGTTTTTATACCCGGGTATGGGTGTTAATCCAGTGTCTAAATAGGCAGGTTCATTTATTTTCCTAATCAGAACTTAAATGCAAATGCTGTTATTTTCTGTTTTAAAATGAAGGGAATACAATTAAGTTTATGATTCACTTCAAGTATAATCTTCTCTTGTATTGATAGCTTTCTCTCCTTGGTCTTAAGCATGAATTCAAGTCAAGTACAGCTGTGTGCATGTGCAGTGTAACAATGGTTATCACATAAGGTGTACAATATCTGCATAAAACAGCCTTCTAGTTAATGCACCTCAAGTGCCTTCTCCAAACTCTTCAAAGTCTCCTAAAATTTAGGTTTGTTTTTTTAATAATGTTCGGATTCAAGGGAGATATACAATTAAGATTGACAAAGAGTTTGATTATCAGCACTAAGCATCTGCAACTTCAGTAGGTGGCTTACGAGTTCATGTGGACTAAGATTCAGAAGCATTTACATATGTATATATACACCCCACACATCACACATATGGACTGTGCGCTGTTTTATACACCAGTCTTCACAGCATGGTGTGATCTTCTTTCTATATTGCTCTATTTTAATTTTTATAAGGTAGACTGTTGTGTGTCTGTGTCGTAGTTTAACCCAGTTCCCGTTATTGGGCATTTATTTTGTTTCCAGTCTGTGCTATTAAAAGGGTGTTGTGATAGTCCTTGTATGTACATCTCAGCTCACATGTGGAACAATTTATCTCAAAATCTATTTCTAGAAATAGATTTATTGGATGAAAAGTTCCATCCATTTAAAAATGTTTAAATAAAAATGTGTAAATATACCCCCCAGGATATTTCTGCCGATGGATAGTATCACTTAGTTGATTGTCCACTAGAGCCAAAACTGGAGGTTAGAATGCTTTCAAAATCTTACTAACACAGTAAGTGGACAAACTGCGTCTAATGACTGTTTTTTCCTTCTATACAAATGAGAATGAATGTTTTTTCTAAATGTTGTGTCTATTTCTAGTACTGGAAGATTTGAAAGGATATCAATGCAGGACAAAACAATGAAGATTTGAGCTGAGCTTTAAAGAATGGTGCCAGGATTTGGGGTGGGGGTAGAAAATTCAAATGCTCACATTGGCCCTCAGCATATTGAGAACTTGGGAGCACGTGTGAGATCTAACTGGGGTAGCTTCATAGCCCAGTGCTGTCAGATCTCTCCAGTTTTAAAGAGAATCTTGAAATCTTGAACCTTGCGATCTTTGTACTAAACATCCTCTTAGGAAATATGCTGTTTGTGCTTTGTCAAATTCCATCTGTTGGCTAGATTTGGCTCACAGGCCACCTCTGTTCAACCATTGATTTGGAAAGGTCTATCTGGCATTTCAGATCAAGAGGACAAAGTAAACCAAAGCCGAGAACCCTGGGAGGAGTTGGATATAGAATGGGGCATCTGGAAATCTAGACTGGAGAATAGAAGGAGCAGACGGGACGAGCTGTAGGGAAATTAAGATAGAGGAGTTGGTTTGTGGAGGGTTTTAGGGTATCAACAGAGAAGTTTCGGTGGAAACTAGTTTAGAATAAAGATAAGATCGTTCCTTCAAGCGTGTTTTGTTTGGTTTTGTTTATAGAGGAATAACATCGATCTTAAGTTGTTAGGTGTAAGGAAGAGAGATCCAGCGAAGTTGTTCAGATATTCTAAGCAAGCAGTGATGAAGTACTAGAAGCAGGTGATGGTCTTAGTACTTTGGGAATGGGAAATGAAACAAAGCCTTAAAGGGGAATCAATCATATGTGCCAAGTCATTGCATAAAACATCCTTCACTCTTGCCTCTTGTGTTTCTACACTTGGACAATTCAAATTTTATATATTTTTTTATCTTTAAATTATAGATATCCCTGTAGGAGCAAATCTATGTGGGTGATGGCAGACATTGATAAATGGATAGTATATTCTCAGCCATTTATAATTGGATTATGGGGGTAAAACAGTTATTCGGGTTATATATGAATGTTAATGACTAAAGAGGATCATAATTTGTACTACTAAGTCTTCATAAAGTTACTAATAATACATAATTATTCAGGGTTCCCCAAATAGCTGAAGATATTGGTAATCTGGGAACCGTAGTACATTGATTAAACATGAAATAATCGGGTGAGACTTACCTATGCTTAAACTGTATAAACAAGTCATTAGCAGTAGCTAAAAAGGGCCAGGGGAGCCACATAAATTACTTTTAGTCTCTCAAATAAAGCATCTGTGATTAATTGCAGAACATAGGGCTGGTCACAAGAACTAAAGAGATAAAGGTATAATACTATGTGAGTTTTAAAACTTTTGGAGCCTAGGATAACTTATTTCTTAGGGTGACACAATATGTTCAAAATGTATCAGTTTGTTTAAAGGTCTCTGAACTGTAGGAGTCTCAGAAGAAAATGGATAATTCTGATACAGCCAAGTGCATTAGTTTAATTTTTCAATTCAAATTAAATTTTATATTTTTAATTAGATAACTTATCTGCATGGATCAAAAGTTAAAAGTAAATATCAGAGGTATAAAGGGAAAAGTAAATATGCAGGACCCAAAATTGTCCTGTACCCACACAGCCTCCTGCCACTGTCTCCAAAAAGATGGCCACGCTGTTCATGTGTCCTTTCGAGTTTCTTTATGCATAGACAAATGAAAAGAAAAAGATAAGTGCTTACTTTCTGCCTTTTCTCTGGTTTTACAAAAAAAAAAAAAAAAACAAAACCATAATATGCATACTCTTCCACTACCTCGTTGTTTTGTTTGCTCATTTTTTTTAACATGGCCGTGCAGTAGTACATAGAAAGGTTTCGTATGTCTGTTTACACATGCGTTGTATAAATATATCATACCACTATTGATGCAGACTTGGTGTTTCCAGCATTTCCCTGTTACAAACAGTGATGCATATGTGTGACCATAGTGGCAGGATAAATTCCAAATGCATTTTGAGTAGCTATAACACCTGCCATGTGTATGAAGTCATCTTAACGTGTCTGACTTGGTCTAAATCAGGGCAACATTTCACCGTAGGTCTAATGTGTGGGGCTGTGATTAGTACTGGTATATTCCGTGACACTTACACCCAGACAATTAGGCAGCATCAGCGGAGACAGGTCCCTGCAATCAGAGCCCAGCAGTCCTTCCCTCTTGCAGACTTCCTGATCATCTGGCCCCTGTCCTTGGCCCTATCCTTCCCACTCACCTGCAACCTTTTGGGAAGCTCTGGCAGCATTCTGACATGATAGTTCTTTAGTTACATATATCAGATGTCCCACACACCAGATTTAATGTGGAACAGAGCTCAGGAGCACAGTTTCTTCTATATTTTTAGCATTTTGAGCTGCTGAGCGTATCAGACCCAGAAGGGAATGAATGGCCTGCGTCCACACAGGGTCCATGGGGGTCCATCTCTTGTCTCCAGATGAAGAGGGGCTTGACTGGATAATTTCAGTAATGTTATGTATCCCCTATCTTTGGACCCTTGCTTCATTCCCACAGGAAGCTGCATTAGAGTTCAGACCTGGCAAAATTCCTCTATGCGTCTTCTGAAGGGCTCTGTTCTGATTTCTATGTTTGATTCCTGGAAAATGCAGAGTGTTTGTTGGGAAGAAATTGAGAATGCCATTTTGTAGCTAGTGTTTCATGGCATGCAGATGGAGGGGGCAGAGTCTGTGTGCATAGATATTAATAAGAAGAATTTGAAAATGTTATATATTATGAGGCTTCTTTTTGTTAAATGGAGCCAGGAGAAAATTCCTCTTTAATGGTAGATAAATACTCGATTCAGCCTAGTGACCTGTGGGCCAATAATGGGAAATTCAGAAGTTTAGATCCATCAAGAGAAATGATAGCCAATAGACCATGGAGTGATGGCCACCGTTAAGCTGATTTATAGGGAACTGAATGTAACTAAATGTGTACTATTCTGAAAGAGTGAAAAAAAATGCTGCTGAGTCCATCCCAAGATATACCATAAGAAGAGACTGTTTATTTTTCTAATGATGTAACTATCTTGTTTGTTCATGTTGGTTTCGACCTGGATTATCTCCAAAGGTCATCTTGTTATCAAGACATATTGGTGTCTAAAGTGGAGCAGATAGTAAATTCTTTCTGGCAATTATGGAATAGCCATCACGATTTCATCACTGAAGGCATGTCCAGTCACAAACCCTGTAGTCTAAAGGTTTATAATCTTTCTGAATATTTGGCATTCCCCTTACCTCAACAGTCTGTTTTCTGATCAAAGCCAGTCCTGAAGTGGATGGTGATTTATTAACTCCACAGACACTGAGTGTGCACTGTATACTCTTTATTGTGCCAGGTGTTGTAGTAAAAAAAAAAAAAAGTTGCACAAGATAGTCAATGTCTTTAAGGATAATGCAAGTGGATAATTACTATGAGAGGTCAAAAGGTGATTCACACCCATAGTGCAGACATCTCAAGGAACAGAATGTAGCTTCCAGATGAAGGGTCAAGAAAAGTGTTATGGGAAAAGATGCCCTCTGATTGGCCCTGGGATGCAGATGTGAAGAAATGGACATAAGGGCTATTGTGGGTTGAATCCCTCCCGCCAAATTCCACTGTTGAAGAACTCTCTGGTACGTACGAACGTGCCTTTATCTGGAGATGATGCGTTTACTGAAATACTCAAGTTAAAAGTGAGATCATTAGGGTGGGCATTAATGCAGAATGACTGGTGCTCTTATAAAAAGGGGAACTACAGACACAGAGCCGTGCATGAGGAAGATAATGAAGAGGTACAGGAAGATAGCCATTTATAAGCCAAGGAAAGGGGCTTGGAACAGACTTTTCCCTTGTAGCTCTTAGAAGGAGCCAAGTCTGCTGAAACCTTGATTTTGAAATTCTGGTCTAAGGACGAGTGAGACACGATACATTTCTGTTGTTTAAGCCAACCTGTCTCCAGTACGTTGTTACAGCGGCCCTGCAGACGAACGCAGAGGCATTCTGAACGAAGGGAACAGAGTCAAGGAAATCTGAAGAGGGTAAGAGGAGAGGAGCTTGGCTGGCCTGCGGAGTGCCTGAAGGGAACAATACACAAGTGACTGAACGGCATGAGGAGTGAGACCGTGAAGATCTTGCAAGCCAGTGCTGCACATGGAGGAGGCGGCATAGTGGCCACGCGATACGTCACAAATGACAGTGATAATGTTTATGGGGCCCACTGCGGTCACTGAAGGAGGCTCTTCCCAATTGAAGACAGCTGACCTACGCCCTTCCTGGATTTCCCAGACCTACCCTGTAGTGACAAGAACTGAGGAGACCAGTATCTCCAAGTATCTGTTTTCCATTTGTGGTCACCCTTTTCAGAAGTTTCGGAAGTTTTGCTCTAGGCAGTGGGGAGTCATTGAATGTTTTTGACCAGTAGTATATAGGAAGAGCTGAGCATAAGGGTGATTAACCTGAATGGACTGAAAGAGTGCCAGACTGGGCAAGTGACTGGGAGGCAATCACAATAATCCAGGTAAGAAATAATGAGGTTTTGAAGTTGGGCCTTGGCAGTGGTATGAGAGACGGGGCAGGGCTGTGTCTGATCTCCACCTCATTTCATTCACTGATCTTTGGTAACTTTGTTTCCGTGACTGTTAAGGTGTTTCTTTCTATCTTTTCCTTTCTGTTGAGTGTGGGATGAGATGGTAGAGAAGAAACCTAAGTCCATTTTTTTATGGCACTGCAGTATACTTTCCGTTGAAACCCCGGAAGCAGAGGTTCTTATAAAACTAAAGCTAATTTGGTTATAGATATTCTGATAGATACTTGACAACTTACAGAACTTCTGTGCATAGATGCAGGACATTTGGTAACTTTTGATATTTCTGCTATTTGAAAAGTATTTACTGCTGATATAGGCAATTTAATTGCATAGCATGGGATTTTTCTGTACAAGTTTGTGAATGCTTGTCGAACTGATTAAGGAAGATATGGGGAGAACCATCAATAAAAACTGGAGGCAATAATATACAGAAATCAATTTGGATGTCCTGTGGTAGTAAATAAAACTTCATTATATTACGTGACTGGGAGAACTAAATTCACATATCTATACATGTTACCTAGAGTGGTAAAACATGCTCATGGAATCAATGAGAAATTGATATTTGGTAATTTATCATAGCAATTTCAATGTTTCTTCAGGGGATGTTACGAAAGCAATCTGTTTTAAAAATATTTCATAAGGCAAGAAATGTTCAAAGTGTGAGCTGACTTATTGGAAATTATAGAGAATGCTTACTTTTCTTGAACTTTTAACTTACTGTTACCTAAAGATATCATGATGCCTTGTGCTGCTAACCAGATTATTTTATTGCCTTTATCTGTTGATATATGCTAGAGGTTTCATTGATTTTTAGCTGAGCTATCCCTGCTCGATGCATTTTTCTATTTTCTTTTGACTTTAACTTTTTTTTTTGACAGCCACTTAATTGTATTGATTTTTTCTTAAGTCAGTTATAATTTACAGGAGAACATTTTAGTATATTTTGTTTAGAAAATATTGGCCTTATTGGCTTATAACTGGCAATAGTCTGAAAAGTTTAGCTGCAAAATACTGCTAATTAAGTGAGTAGATGCCCCGAGTAATGGGCAGAGAGGATTAAAAGGATTATTCCAAACATATTATCTTAGGAGGGTGTCCCCAGAAAAAGGAATGATAAGATAAAAACATGTTTGCAGTAAATTTAATGGGCAGGACCCTTGGAATCAGTGCTGGAGTTGAGCTGTGGTGGGCCTCGGGTGATCCCATTGAGTGTTCTCAAGCCCGGATGGCCCTTCCATCCTGGAGGCCGGGGTCTGAGCCATTATACCTGCACACCAACCAGGCATTGTCCACCTGCTGTTCCTAGGGTGGGGGCCTGGCCTTGAACATGCAGCTTCTAGTTCGATTTCAAATGCCAGTATTCCCAGCAATGGGGAGAAATAAATACCTCCATTTTGAAGGATGGGTCTGGGTGGCGTACCATGGCATCCTCAACATTCTGAGTTACATACGTCTAAAAAACAACTCCTGGGGCGCCTGTGTGGCACAGTCCTTGGGCGGCTGCCTTCGGCTCAGGGCGTGATCCCGGCGTTCTGGGATTGAGTCCCGCGTCGGGCTCCTCCGCTGGGAGCCTGCTTCTTCCTCTCCCACTCCCCCTGCTTGTGTTCCCTCTCTCGCTGGCTGTCTCTCTGTCACATAAATAAATAAAAAATCTTTTTAAAAATAAATAAATAAATAAATAAAAATAAACAACTTTCGGGAAGTGTATTCAATTTCAGGTATTAAAAATTCCTTCATATTTGAAATATTTGCTGTTTAGATATCTATTTACTGGCAGAATTTGCAGGTTTTCTTTGTCAAAACTTACCTTCGAAAACTAGAGGAAAAGGCCTTGTCTATATATTAAGTTTTTAACTGCCATATAATTCTGAAACATCCCATTTAACATTACTAAGTGGTCCATAGCAGGACATCAGGGTAAATGTCTGCGGGAGTTAGTTTTCTTACTGGCAGCCGAGAGAAAGGTATCTAGCTCTGTTCGTTACCAACCATGTAAAGATTACTGGTAGTTAAGAAAATAAATATAGGAAATACTCAATATAATATAATTTTTTGGTATTTCCTCTTTAACATTAAATGCATAATTTCTCTTTCCAAAATTTTTCTTTTCAAAATTAGTCTTGTCAAAGAGGTTCTTTTTGTACCTTGTCATGATACAGAATTTATATTTTAGGTATATGAGTATTTAAAAGGATGAATCGCTTTAATTGGGATTTCATCTGTATTTGAGAATTACCTTCGGTATGTAGCAAGGCTAATGTATTTATCCTTGGAGTCCAGTGGCGTGGTACTTAAAACATTACTCATCAAAAGGCTTGACTGAGTTCTGTCCATATTCTGTTCTCAGTTTCCTTAACTATCAGAACACTATTTATATTTTTCCTTGAAGTGTTATTTATATTTTTTACATTCACGTCTTATTTACCTGGTTAAGCTGTATATTCCTTTTGAGCAAAATCGTGTTTTCTTTGCAGGAGCATGCTTTGTGCATCTCGGATACTCCATAATTATTGTTGGGACTTTAAAATGATTTGGCTTTATTACTTCAAACCTTTTTGCTCTCAATTTTCTACCTCAAAATTTTTACATGTGTTGTATACTACTTCAAAGGACTTTTTAAAAGATTAAAGTGGATGACATTTTCCAGTCGCTTAGATGTTGTCTGAAGTTTGCAGAACAGAAAAGGGAAGGACCTAAGTTCTTTATTATGTCACTGAGCCTTTTAGGGGACTTTGTCTTCTTCACTGAGCTATGTCCAGCTCCTAGAACAGTGCCTGGTAATCAGTTAGCAGTCATAACTAAATGTTTTCTAAATAAAATTTTTATCGAAGTATAATAGCGGATTTTGCATCTTAAAAGAAGAGTGGCATTTAAAACTTCCAACTGAGTTATTCAATCTGAAAATAGCGAGTGTGACTAAGTTTAAGGAGGCATAGGTAATTTGTCTACATGATGGACAAAGTAAATCATAAAATATTTTATTATTTCTCCCATTCAATAAGTAGCCATAAATGATGACAGAGATTTTTCTAGTGTGCCAAATTATTGATTTAATTGAAAATGCATCATATATCTGGTAGCAGATAATAAGTGCTTTGAAATTGACTTGTTATAATAAATATAGATTGTAAAATGTCTTATCTTTTTGTCGACTACCACCCATTTAGAAGTCACTAAAGTGAACTATTTTTTAAAAGATTTTATTTATTTATTTGAGAGAGAGAGAGCATGCGCGCTAGAGAGATTGGGCAGAAGCAGGTGGAGGGAGAGGAGAAGCAGACTCCCCGCTGAGCAGGGACTTTGCCCAATGCAGGGCTTGATCCCAGGACCCTGGGATCATGACCTGAGCCAAAGGCAGATGCTTAATGACTGAGCCACCCAGGCGCCCCTGAATGAACTATTTGAATCACAAAAGCGTATTTTCTCCATCATTTGAGACTACCTATGTACTATATATTCGTTTTGAAAATGGTCTGTGGGAGACAGCAACAAAGCCACAGGCAGTCCAGTGACTTGAGTAGGGCTAAGCGCCACAAAGCTTTGGCTGCTCCAGGTAGAGCTGTCCGGTGCCAAGAGCACTGAGAGGCTGGTGTCAAACCTCCCCCTTGGTGAGCATCCCATTGCCACCTGCTTGCCAACTGCCTGAGATCCGGGCCATGCCTAACATGGTTCCAAATAATCAAGGTGGACACATTTCAGTTTTGCCCTTGCCATTCCCCACACGGAGTGCCAGTTTTTCTGTATTGTGTTATTTCTAATTTCATATTGGCCCTACGGAGCATGAAGTGCCAGGGAATGTATAAGCTTCACCTGCCATTTAAAATTAATTATGAAACACCTCATTTAACATTATAAACACGTTACTCTGTTTCATGTGCTTGAAATTTTATTTTGAAATGTGGGTGTCCTCTGCCACTTAGCTTAATTGGTTAGACTGTGGTGTTGATGAGCCTGGAGTTGCTAGTTCATTTTCCATAAGGTCAAATTCATTCCCCATAGATTAAAAAAAACAAACAGCATTTTTCTATACTTTTTTATACATTTTCTAATTAAGTGACATTTTGTATGTTATGAAAAATACTTCCGCAGACTTTTTGCCTTGAGCTTTACCACAACCCCAGGAAAAAAGTTGAGAAGTATTTTCATTTCTCATCTCACCTTACAGATGAGGAAATCGATGCTTCATGGGATTGACTGACTTGACCCAGGTAGGAATTTGCTAGGCCAGGTTCTCTGACTTCAAATCCCATTCCCCTTCTTCTCTATTCTACTACACAGTGATGCAAAAACTGCAGTCTGATTTTCACGTTATTTATTTGTCCCAGAAGTGGCAGACACTGGTTACTTTGCTTTCATTGCCAGCCAATTTGAATAGCAATTTGATAAGTTGCCGTGTATCTCATATTGTGCCCTAGAGAAGCGTGGTACTTTCTTACCCCCCCCCCCGATTGTATTCCCTTGCATCAGTTTTAATACATGCAGCCAAGTTTCTTCACCATCTTTTTTTATGGCACATAATCAGGATTAAGAATCAAAGTTCTGATATTGCTAAAGAATAATGGTTCTGAATCTAGAGAAACTAGTCTTAATATTTAAATGATGTAGCATTTCATAGTCTCTTTTGAACATCAAAATAAAATAAATGTTTTTTAAGTTGTCCGGCCCTCGTCTTGACTGTATTCCTTGGCTGTCTTGAACCGAAGGGTGCTTGGAGTTTCCGCGATCCCCCAGGGGAAGTGGGAGATGGGTGGGGGCCCAGCTTTTCCTTGTGCTGTGTGCCTCCCTGATAACAGTCTCATGGGATCCAAGCATATTTGAAGCTGTTTCAGGCAGGTAATATTGGTTCAGCATAAATGAAGCTGCAGGAAAGGGAAATGGTTTTACCTAAAATGTAAGGGCCTACATGAGGTTTGGTGAGAAAGAAGGATACTATGTCCTCTGCTCCCACCAGCTATGTAGAATGTTTTCATTTTTTTGTCAAAATGGGTACATACATTGTAAATCACTCTTTTTCTTTTGGTTGGGAATTGTTAAAATAGTCACGTATGACTAAAAACTCAAGATTTCAAATGTTTTATTCAACTCTTGCATCCTTCATTTCCATTTAAAGTGATGAATATTAACAGTCTGAATTAACAGAGACACTTTAGAAAGTCATCTCTTTCTTTCTCTCTGTCTCTCTTGCCATTAAGTGAAGGGGGATAGTTTTGATGAATAACTCCTGTTCTGTTTGCAGCAGGCAATCTCGTCTGTTCACTAATGGACTAATCTAAACTTTTCTATATGGAGAAGAACCGAGCATCTGATGCCATTGCTGATTTTACGGCACGTGTAACATTTTATTTCTCGGAGGTCATGTGCAATAAATCAGAAGAGTGTGGCAAATATGTGGATAATTTGGGTTCAAATGTGATTACATAATTAATCAAAATCATTTTTACGAAGCTGGAATTCTTTGCTGAAATGATCCTCAGTCCTTAAATTTCAATTTCTTGCTGTATATGTGGAAAATTAATTTACTTCAATAAGGAGATAATGTTTGCTAAATGTATGCACTGAAGTGCTTTCCCACTTAGTTTACATTTTTTTCTTATACAATTATAATTATTTCCTTATTTGTTCTGCCCTCCTCACCTGTGCACTCATCTTCTATTCTTCATCGTTCATTGTCTGGTCTATAATAGACACTCAAGAAATATTTGAAGGGATCCAGCTTCTGGCTGAGTGCTGAGGATCAGTGAGTCCCAGCCCTTAAAGCATGTATATCTGGAATTGAAAATTCAGACCAGTTGGTGGCCTGAAAGTTGTTGTACTGTATCAAGAAGTGCTTATCAACAGTCTCTGTAGCAGGATAGTTTGGGTTTAAATGCTAGGCCATTGCTTCTTGGCCATGTGGCTTTGGCTAATTTATTTAATCTCTCTGTGACTCCGATTCCTTACCAGAAAAGTTTTTGTAAGGCTTAAACAAGCTACTATATGTAAAGTACTGCATATGCACCTCATAAGTTCTGAAGTATTAATATTACGTGTTATGATTGTTATATAAGCTAGCTTTCCCAAACCTATCAAGAAGATCCAGACTTACCATGCATCAGGAGAAGGGCTCGGCTATACAGTAACACTGGCTGGGCTTCTAGGGGCCCATGTGCCCCTTTCATTCCTTCCATATACTGCGAAACATTTCAAAATCTTAAGATTTTTGTTTGCTTATTTGTTTTGGTTTTGGCTTTGTTTTTTAGAGTAACTCATTTTCAAGAAAGTCCTTGGTAATATATATAATCATAGATGGACTAAAAATCCATTCCCTAGAAGTCATTACTTGCTGTTAATTTATCAGTTTATCAGGCAGTTGGGCTTATGAGATAACTTTGTTTTGAGAGGAGTGCAGATGTACAGGGGTAGATCCTGAGTAACCAGAAGAAAGAACTGAATTTGGCACCTGAGGAAAGGGAGAAGAAAGACCAGAAACAAGCAGAAATTGAGAGAAACATATGGATTTTCTTAGTTCTTAGAAGGCCTTTTCTCATGTTATCATTATAAAAACCAAAGAATCTGGCAATTTGTCAACAAGTTAAACACAGAATGACAGACATGATCCAACAATTCCGATCCTGGGTATCTATCCTAAAGAATTAAAAGTAAGACTTGAACGGACGCTTGTATGCCAATCTTCATAGCAGCAATATTCATAAAAGATAAAAGGTGGGGGGGGGAACCGAGTGTTTGTCACTTGTGAATAGATAAACAAAATGGAATGTATATACATGTTATGGGATATTATTTAGCCATAAAATGTTATTAAATTCTGCTACATGGGGCGCCTGGGTGGCTCAGTCGTTAAGTGTTTGCCTTTGGCCCAGGGCTTGATCCCGGAGTTCTGGGATCGAGCCCCGCATCAGGCTCCTCTGTGGGAAGCCTGCTTCTTCATCTCCCGCTCCCCCTGCTTGTGTTCCCTCTCTCACTGGCTGTCTCTCTCTCTCTGTCAAATAAATAAATAAAATCTTTAATAAAAAAAAATTCTGCTACATACCACGATCCAGATGCATGTACAGATATATATGCTATCATACAGATGGAGCCAGACACAGAACAAATACTGTGTGATTCCACTTACTTGAAGTACCTAGAATGGGCAAATTCATAGAGACAGAAAGTAAAAGATAGGTTACCAAGTGCAGGAGAACAGGAGTGTTGGGTGGTTCTTGTTTAATGGGTACACAGTGTCAGTTTTGGCAGAAGAAAATAGTTCTGGAAATAGATAGTGGTGATGGCTGTGAAACACTGTGAATGTATTTAATGCCACTGAAGTGTAGGCTTAAAAATGGTTGAAATAGTACATCTTATGTTGTATGTATCTTACTACAATAAAAAAAATACCCGGGGTGCCTGGGTGGCTCAGTCGGTTGGGTGTCCAGCTCTTGATCTCAGCTCAGGTCTTGATCTGAAGATTGTAAGTTTGAGCCCCAAGCTGGACTCTACAGTGGGCACGGAGCACACTTTAGTGTGGTATTATTAGGGTATTATCAGAGTAAATAGACATTTTAATGGCATTGGTTGTTCCAATCTATGAGCAAGGATTGTCTTTTCATTTCTTTGTGTATCTTCAATTTCTTTCATCAGTATTTTAGAGTTTTCATAGTGTATGTCTTTCATCTCTTTGGTTAGATTTATACCTAAGTATCTTTATTATTTTGGGTGCAATTGTGAATGAAATTTTTTTCTTAATTTCTCTCTGCTGTTGCATTATTGCTCTGTAGAAATGTCGCAGACTTTGGTAGATTGTTTTTGTATCCTGTCATACCAGTTTTAGAAGTTTTTTGGTGGAGTCTTGTGGGTTGTCTGTATATAGTATCATGTTATTTGCAAATAGTGAAAGTTTTACTTCTTTCTTACCAGTTGGGATGCCTTTTATTTCTTTCTCTTGTGGGATTGCTGTGGCTAGGACTTCCAGTACTATGTTCAACACTAGTGGCGAGAGTGGACATCCCTGTCTTGTTCGTGATCTTGGGGGAAAGGCTCTCAGTTTTTCCCTATTGAGGTTGTTGTTACCTGTGGGTTTACATATATGTCCTGTATTATGTTGAGGAATGTTTACTCTAAACCTACTTTGTTGAGGGTTTTTTATCATTAATGGATATTGTATTTTGTCAAATGATTTTTTCTGTATTTGTTGAAGTGATCATACAGTTCTTATCCTTTCTCTTTATTGATGTGATGTATCACCTTGACTTATTTGCAAATATTGAACCACCCTGGTAACCCAGGAATAAATCCCACTTGATCTTGGTGAATGATTCTTTTTCATGTATTGTTGGTTTCAGTTTACTAGTATTTTGTTGATTTTTGCATCTATGTTCATCAGAGATATTGTTCTGTAGTTCTTTTGGGTTTTTTGTTTGTTTTTGTTTTTGTTTTTTGGTAGTGCCTTTATCTGGTTTTGGAATCAGGGAAATACTGGCCTCTAGAATAAATGTGGAAATTTTCTTTCCTTTTCTATTTTTGGAATAGTTTGAAAAGAATAGGTATTAACTCTCCTTTAAATATTTAGTAGAATTTGCCTGTAAACCCATCTGGTCCTGGACTTTTGTTTTTTGAGAGTGTTTTGATTGCTGATTAAATTTCTTTGCTGGTAATTGGTCTGTTCAAATTTTCTAATTCTTCCTGTTTCAGTTTGGTAGGTTATATGTTTCTAGGAAAGTATCTATTTCTCCTAGATTGTCCAGTTAGGTGGCATATGGTTTTTCATAATATTCTCATGATTGTATTTCTGTAGTGCTGGTTGTTATTTCTCCTCTCTCGTTTGAGTTTTTATTTACTTGAGTCCGTTCTGTTTTTTTCTTGATAAGTCTGGCTAGAGACTTACCAATTTTTTTTTTTTTTCAAAGAACCAGCTCCTGTTTTCATTGATCAGTGTTTTTTTGTTTGTGTTTTTTGTTTTGTGTTTTGTTTCTGTTTGTTTTGTTTTGTTTCTATATCATATATTTCTGCCCTAATCTTTATTATTTCCTTCCTTGTGCTGGTTTTAAGGTTGTTTTTCTTTTTCTTGCTCCTTTAGGTATAAGGTTACGTTGTTTATTTGAGATTTTTCTTGCTTCTCAAAGTAGGACTGTATTGCTAGAAACTTCCATCTTAGACCCACTTTTGCTGCATCTCAAAGGTTTTGAATCATTGTTTTCATTTTCATTTGTTTCCATGTACTTTCTAATTTCTTCTTTTATTTTGTGGTTGACCCATTCATTGTTTAGTAGCATGTTATTGAACCTCCACACGTTTCTGATCTTTGTAGGTTTTTTCCTGTGGTTGACTACTAGTTTCATAGTTTTGTGGTCAGAAAAAAATGCATGATATGACTTCAGTCTTTTTTAATTTTTTGAGGCTTGTTTTTTGGCCTAACATATAATCTCTTCTGGAGAATTTATCTTGTGCATTTGAAAGAACATGTGTTTGGCTGTTTTAGAATGGAATGTTATAAGTGTATCTGTTAAGCCCATCCAGTTCAGTGTATCATTCAAAGCCATTATTTCCTTATTGGTTTTCTGTTCAGGTGATCTGTCTACTGATGTAAATGGGGTGTTAAAGTCCCCTACTATTTTAGTACTTCTATCAGTTAGTTCCTTTATGTTTGTTATTTACTGTTTCTTGTATTTAGATGCTCCCGAGTTGGGTGCATAAATATTTACAGTTGTTATATCTTCTTATTGAGTTATCCCTATTGTGATTATGATTGTGATTATTTATCTCTTGTTACAGTCTGTTTTAAAGTGTATTTTGTCAAGTATAACTATTACTACTCCGGCTTTGTTTTGACATCCATTTGTAAAATGTTTCTCCATCCCCTTAACTTTCAATCTGCAGGTGTCTTTAGGTCTAACATGAGTCTCTTGTAAGTGGCATATAGTTGAGTCTTGTTTTTTTATCCATTCTGTCACCCTATGTCTTTTGATTGGAGTGTTTAGTCCATTTACATTCAAAGAAATTATTGATAGATGTGTATTTATTGCTATTTTATTGACTATTTTGTAGTTGTTTCTGAAGTTGTATTCCACACTATTTTATTGCTATTTTATTGACTATTTTGTAGTTGTTTCTGAAGATTTTCTCTGGTCTTTTCTTGTCTTTGTCTCTTTCATGGTTTGCTTCTATTCTATAGTGGTATATTTGGATTCCCCCTCTTTATTCTTTGTATATTTATTAGTGATTTTTGATTTGTGGCTACCATGAGGTTTGTATATAGCCTCTTCTGCATATAGCAGTCTATATTAAGTTGATAGTTGTTGATGTTTGAACCCATTCTTTTCTCCTCTCCTCCCCATGTTTTAGGTATGTAGTGTCAGATTTTATACCCTTTTATTTTATGACTTCCTGGACTGATATTTTATTAAAAAAATATTCATTTTTATTGAGTTTGTGATTCCCACCTTCATACTGTCACTTTTGGTCTTTCCTTTCTACTCGAAGTCGTTCATTCTATTGGGAATGGTAGCCTTGCTGGATAGATTATTCTTGACTGCAGCTTTTTCCCATTTAGTACTTTGAATATATAATGCCACTCCCGTCTACCTAGAAAATTTCTGCTGAAAAATCCTCTTTTAGCCTTATGGAGTTTCCCTTGTATGTAATTGTCCTTTTTTTCATGTTGCTACTTTAAAATTTTTTTCTTTATATATATTTTTTAATTTTCTCACTTTAACTATAAGATGTCTTTGTGTGGATCTGCTTTGGTTGATTTTGTTTGGAATTCTCTGTGCCTTCTGGATCCAGATATCTGTTTCCTAGATTAAGGATGTTTCCAACTGTTATCTCTTCAAATAAATTTTCTGGCCCCTTTTCTCTCTCTTTTTCTTCTGGAACTCCTATAATGTCAATGTTATTACATTTGATAGAGTCACTGTGTTCCCTAAATCTGTTTTCATTTTGCATAATTATTTGTTCTGTCTTTTGTTCAGCTTCTTTACTTTCCATTAGTCTGTCATCTGGGTCACTAATTTGTTCCTCTGCCTCTTCCAGCTTGGTGTTCACTCCATCAAATGTTCTCATTTTATTTATTGAGTCTTTTATCTCCGTTATGATGTTATCTTTGTGTTAGGGGTCTGACTCATGTCTTCGACTCTTTTCCCACATCCAGTGAGTACCTTTATGATTATTACTTTAAATTGTCTATCAGGCTTGTTACTTACAGTTGCTTCACTTAGATCTGTGGCCATGGGCTAGTCTTGTTCTGTCATTTAGGACAAATTCCCCTGTCTTCTCATTTTATCTGAATCTCTGTGCCTGTTTATTTGTGAAGAAAGTCAGCTTCCTCTGCTGTTCTTGAGAGTAATGGTCGTATGAAGAAAAGGTCCTATAGTGCCCTGAAGTGTAGTGTCCCCTGTCCCCCAGGTTCTGGCACTCAGGAAGTGTCTCCAGTGTGTGCTCTGCTATTGTGTCCTGGCCACGTTATCCTTCAGGCCAGTTGTCTGCAGAGGCTCTTTTTGCCTGCTGTGGGCAGTGTTTGGTCCCTGGCCTGAATGTGGCGAGTTTTAACCAGATGTGCTCTGGTCTGATTGTGAAATGTCAGTGCTGCCACCAGAATTGAGGCCCTGCAAAACTCCTAGGTCTGGAGATACGGTGTTGACAGGGGTTTGGGCCAGTCTACTGATGGAGGGGGGCCTGCCACCTTGGGACTGAGGCAAGTATGACTGGGAAGGGTGGTTCCACCAGAGCCCAGTGGAGGTAGGCAGTTAGTTAGTATCCATCTGTGCTTGTTCCTGCAGGTGGTCCTGTGCTTATGCTGTGAGGCGGGGAGGGACCTTTGTTCCCAGAGGGTTCTGTCCATGAATGCCATTTCTCTGGGACATGCTTGGAGATGAACAAATAACTTCCCCACTGTGTGCCCCAGGCACTCCTTACATTGCTGTTTTCACACTACATGTTTGCAGGCTGTTTGCTCTGACTTCTCTCCAACAGTGGTATAGTGTCCTCCAGGCTCTCCCCAAGCCAAGCCCACTGACCTTTAGAACTCCAGGCTTTAAGATCTGGTGATTGCAAAATCTCAAGAAATTCAGCCTCCCTCACTTTCCAAGCCAATTGCTATGGGGATTCATCTTGCTTTCAGAGCGCCCCTGTGTCTTGGTCTCTTTTTTTCCTTTCTATGTGACTTCAGCTTGCTCCCCATCACAATGGCCATAATCTGTTTCTCTCCCATCCATGTCCCTGCACTTCCTACCTTCCTTAATGTGGCCTCTTCTCTACCTCTCTTGGTGGAGTTTGTTCTGCCAGTCTTCAGGTTGACTTCTGGTGTATTTAGGATTATTTTATAGTTGTCTAGTTGTATTTATGGGACAAGGTGAGCCTAGGGTCCTTCTACTCCACTGCCATCTTTCTTCTCTCCTCAGATATTTACGGTCTTTACAGCTTTTTCACATGCTAATCTTGCTCAGTGAAACTCATTGAATTCTTAGCTTGCTATTTTATAATACCTAAGATCATCATAGAAAAGAAATGAAAATAAAAATTCTTTTTAAATAAATGGGTTGTTGAAGGAAACCATTAAAAATAATTCCCAAAACTTTTATTAATGACCCTGATGTACCAGGATTAAGATATATTTTATGTCCTTCAGCAACTTAGAACCTGGTTGGAAAGACAGACATAGAACTTAAATGATTATCCTATAAATACATGCCCAAAGATATATAAGCAAAGCCTTCTGTGAGTGCAAAACACAGTATAAATCACATTAGGAAGGACCAAGAATGTTTTAGTAGGAGCAGTTGTACACAAAGGAGACTTGGAGATGTATGTAATCTCAATAAGTGAAGCAACATGAGAAAAGTATTTTAGTTCATGGAAATAGCACAGGCAAAGGTCAGAATCAAAAAAAGAATCTGTGGTATGTTTGGAAATGGTACATAGTCCTATTTTCTGTTTTTCTCTGCCTATCAGGAAGGTCAGAGCTAAAAGCTTAAGTCATAGTGATTATTTCCTCAGTATTTAATAGATTTTCTTTTTGCTCCTTACTAAATATTTATTCCTTGTTCTAATTCAAAGCTATATTGCGCATGTACCTTTTATTTTAAATCATCTACAATAATTTTGGAACTAGAATGGATATTGATTATAAATGTGTTTAAATATAATTCCATTTTGTTTTAAATCAGTGGCTTGCTGCCAGCTCAGCCTAAGCAGACCTCATTTGTAGTAAAAGTGGTGTTTTTGAAATTGCTTACGCATTTCTGCTAGAATAACACCAACTGATCTTTTCTCTTGAGTACCATGACCATCTCATTTCTTTGAAAATCATAATTCTTTTTTTTTGACACTAGACTTTACCATACAATCTTTCATAAATTATTTTTACTCTCCAAAAGATTGACTAACCAAATTACATATAACCACTGTGTATTTGCTTTTATAAGACTCTATATGCTCTGCCAAGATTCTCCAAAGCTAATTTGTTTTAAAGGCTATAAGTCGTTTCTAGTTAGATTGTCACTATTCAGGGAGTTTGTAAAAAGTGCATATGCAAATGCTTTTTTCCAATAATTTTACCAACCAACCTATAAACTTTAATAATCTGAGGCATCTGTCTGCTAGTTCAGTAGACTTTCTACTACAGCTATTGTCTGTTTGTCCAGGTGATCATAAAAAAACATTATTAAAATTTCTCTCAGTACATGAAATAACATGATGCCGTATTGTCTTACCTGGAACGTACAAAACTTGGATTTAGTGTTTGGTTTCTTCTTTCAGTGATAGCCTCTCCTCAGATTTATTAGATAGCTCACTCTATAAAGTTTTAGACCATCTAGATCTTGGCTTGTGTCTTTGATGTAGATGTACTCAGCAATTATTCTGACTTTATTCTTATTGTTCCTGAACCTTTACATTTAAAAAAAAAAAATCATTGTCACACATAATATCCTATTTGCTATATATATCATTACTAATTTTGTCAATGAAGAAACCAAGGCTTAGAAACTTCAGGTGATATCCCCAAATCTAATAAGTGATAAAGACAAACCTTACACCATAGCCTAAAATCTTTGTTCTTTGTGTTGCTTCTTGGCTGCTTTTTTTAGATAACAAAATTACTAAAAACCATGGCTTTTACTGAATTTTTCGAAATAGCACAAGTGGACATTTTCCCTATATGTACTGAGGACTGAAAAATGTGAGGGTAGTTTATATAGCTTCGTTCCTTTGTTAAGGAAGCATCACTTTTGGTTTGTTGTAAATGATATAACTCAAAGTTAGCGTTTTACTTATTCCATTGGAAATGTTGGATTTTCTGTGCTTTTATTTCATCTTAGACAATATAAACTCAGTGGTGGGAGTCTGGATACGTTTCTTGTCTGGGTAAGAAGCTGAATCAAGGTGAGGTTGAAGTCACTTTTGATGCAGATCTGGGCATATAATTGACCTACATAATAAGTAAAGTCAGATAACATTGCATTTTTGATAAATAACTGCTGTGAGTGGTAGTTCAAGTTAAGAGGGCAATATGGATTCAAAGGGGACTATTTACTAAATTGTTGCGTGAAGGTTCAGCACCACGGGCAGCTCCCAGCAGAAAGGCTGCTCTGATAATCTGAGCAAAATGACAATCTATGTCCTGAATTTACTCCTTCATTTATTTTATTTTTTGTTCTCTAACTGAAATTTTATGATTCTATTTTTTTTATTTTAATGCTTAGCATGTCTCATATAAGATCTGGACACTATACACATTTTCTCAAGAATATTTCATTCTTTGTCTCTTGTAAAACCATTCCACCTTCTTCCTGGCTCTCAACCTTAGGACACATACCCTCAAGAAGACATGGGAAGGAGCAGATAGAATTTCATTCTCTGTGCTAAACTTATGAACTTCTGGTAATTACTCTTTTCTTAAGCTGAAGCAAGATCTCAGTTTAGGATTGCAGCCAATCTTTCCTCTATGAAACTAGAAATCCCACAGTTTATTTGCTTGTTTTGTTTTTGAAGTGATTATTTTATTTTAGTTTACCTTTTCTTGTTTGAAGCAATGGTTTGTTTTTTGTCTTCCTTTTTATAATGATCATAAGAAAAAAATTACTGGATTTCTCCTTAATCATTTAATTGTTCCTCAGCCAATCCTTGTTATGCTGAGTGCCTAAAATTGTGCTTTACTGAAACATTAACATATTTCTTCACTCCAGCCTTTTTGTAATCCATCTGTTTCAGCTCTGCTGTCCAGAACAGCTTTCTGTAATGTATCTTCCCTACCATTTTGCATCTTTTACCAAAACAAGGCAGACATGAAGATTTTAAATCCCAAATATCCTCTTCTTTCAATGAGAAGAGCACAAGTATTTTACTTCCTGAAGTGCAAGGTAACAAAATTAAAAACCTTATTTTCTCCTCTCTCCTGTCTCTACCCCCAAGTCAACAGCGGCTTTCAACCACTGACTTGTAACTTTAAGGCATGATAGAGAAAAGTTATCTCCTAAGGCTTTTGTGCAGCAGCTTTTCAGCAACTGGGAAATCACTGGTTGGTCATGCCCATAGTGACCATAATCCCAAACTACTTTTGCTTATGCCTATACACATTTTAAAAGTATACTTCATTAATAATACTGTATTGGATATTTAAAAGTTGCCAAGAGTAGATCTTAAAAGTTCTCATCACAAGAGAAAAAAATTGTTAACTATGTATGGTAATGAAGTTAACTAGACCTATTGTGGTGATGATTTTATACAATAGATACAATATTGAATCCTTAGGAATTGAATCTTTATGTTGTACACACACATATATTTTAAATATATATATAAAATAATATGTCATTGATATCAGTAAAATAACAGCAACAACAAAAACAATAACAAAGCATATTTCTCTCTAAACTTTCCTGTATCTATTGGAAGGTAATTGAGTTTCTTCAGTAGAATTAAAGATTGGTCATGTTTTTTTCTCTTATCACAGTTAAGACAAATCTGTTTGTCACTAATCTGATGAAAGACTTCTCAGAAGTGATGACTTCTTGTTTTTCCATGAAATAGTTTTCAGATTCAAACTGCTGTTACAAATGAAAAATTTACTCAGTTCACACATCCATGATTCTGAGGACTTCCTGATTGAATGGATATTATATTGCAAACTCTTGATTTTCTTCACATAAGGCCAACAGCTTAGTTGTTGCTGTCCTATATGGTCCCGGAAATTGCTATTGACTATATTATTATAAGTTATCTTAAGAGGAATTTAACAGGTATATTATATGCAGCAATATGTCAAGAAATTTAAATTGCTAAGTAGCCACTGTAACAGAAAAAAACTATATTTTGTTTTAAATGAGTAAGAAATAATCATTACGGGGCGCCTGGGTGGCACAGCAGTTAAGCGTCTGCCTTCGGCTCAGGGCGTGATCCCAGCGTTCTGGGATCGAGCCCCACATCAGGCTCCTCTGCTATGAGCCTGCTTCTTCATCTCCCACTCCCCCTGCTGTGTTCCTTCTCTCGCTGGCTGTCTCTATGTCTGTTGAATAATTAAATAAAATCTTTAAAAAAAAAATAATCATTACATATACTTAATCACATTTCATATACTTGAATTTTAGAAGTTTTGTATTTGGAAAGAGAGTAACTAGTATTTTTGAGTGCCTACTGAATATCCATTATCATAGAGGTTGACTTATATATATATAATAGTTAATTACAGCTTTGAAAATTCAGTATTCGCATTTAATTATCATTCCTAATTTCTATTGTCATGTATATAAAGTGCTGAAATTGCACTTTTAGGTCAATCTAGGTCCCAGTCAGGGAGGTTAAATGGGGTCAGTCTGATATTAATGCTTGTTTGACTGCAGTTGAAAATAGAATGAGGCAGTATTTATAGTGGAGGGCCTGAATAGCTATCCCTTACTATTCAATCAATTAATATATATTAACTGTACTGTATTCCTGGGGATTGTTTATTAGTCCCTCTGTTAGATGTTACATGTCCTTTACAATTCAAGATGGATAGAAGAAATAGAAACTTTCCTTTTGCCATACCTTTTTTCAGTACTTTTCATCTTACTCTTTTTTCACATCTCCTTTTCATGAGGAAATCTTTTTCATTGTTCAGTAGAATTTAGGGAGATCAGGTTGGAGAAAATACTTGAACATGTATATCCAGTTGGAAATGTGGATACTGTGCCTAAGATACTAGTTTTCTCTATATTTATGTAATCTGTAGTACATACAGTTTTTTTCTTACATCTGTCTTAATTTTAATTCTTTTAGCATTTAAGTGAAAAAAACTCCACATAATTTATTTTTACTAAAAAGCAACTTTTTATGGGTCACTTAGTTTTAAAAACAAAGTTATATATGAGTCTACTTCTTGCTTCTAGCCTGGTTTCCATAAATACTACTGAACAATGATGAAGCTTTTCTTGCTGAAGAGGAGACTTGGAAAAAAATAATTAAAAAGTATATAATAAAGAGCAAGATAGTGGAGGGAAAATTTCTGGCTTCTCTTTCCTTCCAGATTATTAGTACCTTCCCGGCCAGGCATCCAGTGCTGGGATAATCAATAGTGGATAGAGCGATATACTAGTTTAAACTCTCAGGTAGTTTTAAATAATTATTAAGAATTGCATTTCCATCATTAACTTAAATTTACATAATTCTTTACTTAGTGCTTTCACGTAAATAGCAATTAAGATAATGAATATGTTTAAAACAGTAAAGTACTTTAAAAAATTCTGCTCAGGGGCGCCTGGGTGGCTCAGTCGGTTGGGCGGCTGCCTTTGGCTCAAGTCACGATCTCAGAGTCCTGGGATTGAGCCCAGCATCAGGCTCCTCACTCAGCAGGGAGCCTACTTCTCCCTCTGTCACTCCCCCTGCTTGTGCTCTCTCTCGCTCTGTGTAAAATAAATAAGAAAATCTTTAAAAAAATTAATTAATTAAAAATAAATAAATGAATAATTCTGCTTAGCTCTCTTTTTACCAGATAGCCATCAATGTCTATGAGAGGTGGTTGGTAACTATTTGGACATACTGTTTTAGGCCAATCTGCAGTTTATTCTGAGTGTATGACCCTTGAAAAGAATAATTTTTCTTTATAAGTTAAGAATTAGAGCTTTGTAGTACTGAGAATTATGCCTACTTTAGTACAAATTAGCTAAGGAAACCTAATTGTTTTATTGTCCACCCTCTCCAGATTTTGAGTAAGTTTTACTACAGGTAGAAAAACTCAGTATATTATGTTAAGTAGTTGAATAAGCCATTCTGCTACAACTCTCATTTTGCTATCCATAGATGTTCAGCATGCCTGATGGAATTTTATATCATTTATGAATGAGGGATTACAGTGCCTATCTGATTTTCCCTTTCTCTCCCCCCACCCCCCAGTTCTCTTTAATCTCTTAGAAATAAACCATGCAATATTCCCTCTTGAAAGCTAAATTGTTCCTGAATTCTTTTTACTTACTATCCTGTGTTTCTCTTGATTTGCATAGACAGTGCCCTGAAATGGAAGTGAGGTGGTGAATAGAGCCCACAAGGCTCCTGTTCATACATTGGCTAAGTGAGACATTTATGTAAGTAAGAAATTCGTTTCTGAAAATAAAGATTTCCTTGTAGTTCATTGCCTATCTCAAAATACATTTTCCTATATGGCTTATTACATGTTATTCAAAAGTTTCATATCTCTTTCCACCAAAAAACAAAAAGAAAAAACTTTTAAAATTGTTCATGAGCACAAATTGAAAAGCAGCAATTATTCCTGATACTTAGTTCCTACACCAGCAGTGGAAAACGTGAAGGCTCACAACGTGCGTTCCTCTAGCCACACAGCGTAAGGGAAGGCTGCCCAATGTGATTAAGCTGAATTGAACACCGAAGGCGGCCTGTACCAGATACAAACGTTAGGAAAAGAAATTGAGTTGTGTTACTGTTACCACACAACTTTGCTGCAGACACAGCAGGATGAGCACCTTTATGTTCTACTGCAGACAAAGGTGGGGATGACATTACTTAAACTAGTGTTGTGTTTATTTCTTTGACTTAACGCTTGTTTCCCTGACATTAGCCTGAAGGACATTCCCTCCCAGCTTGTCATTCTCATTGGGCCCTTTGCCAAGATCTCCGTTGTTCTGCATTAAAATATCGTAAAATATTTTTTTCACATCTCTTTCCAGCAAATGAAGAAAAGTCATTCTTAGATTTTTACTCATGAAATTTGCCTGAGAATGAGATCCCATAAATATAAAAGGAACTTCCCAAATCTTCTAGAACGATGCACATTCAGTTAAAATCAGCACTAAAATAAAGATCAAGGTCTTCAATTGGAAATTACTGATAGTTTTAAGAGTCCCTAAATAAATGGGGATTTCTGACATATTTAGGAATTAAAGTTTATGAAGAAATTATGCACCTTCCCTTTTATTGTATAAAAATCACTTCCTAAAACCACTCTAATGTATGTTTATATTTACTAAAAAAGTGAGAAATTGAATCACTAACTTTTTAAATTTATCTTTCTTGGATTGACGAGAGTAGGCATTATACCAACTGCTAATACTAAAACTTTAATTTTTAGCATTAAGAAATGGGCACTATTATTCATTTTTAAATCCACAAAGCAGACAATTCAAAAGAACTTGAAAGAAGCATATATAGTCAAATGTTAAGTGTTAAATATTATACTTTAGAAACTATTTATTTACTTTTCTTTTTATTTTTAGAGAAAGAGAGAGAGAATATGAGCTTGAGCAGGGGTTTGGGGTGGGGGCAGAGGGAAAGGGAAAGAGAAAATCTCAAGCAGACTCTGCCCAGTGCAGAGCCCAACTCGGGCCTTGAGCCCATGACCCTGAGGTCATGACCTGAGCCAAAACCAAGAGTCAGATGCTTAACCGACTGAGCCACCCAGGGGCCCCCTGGACATTATTTATTTTTAACATGCACTTTCAAGCATGATGTATTTACCTGATCTATAAAGGAAGAATCATTTTGAAAATACATTTAGACATAAAAATATTTATTTTAGACATTGAAAATTATCTTCAAAGTGAATTTTCTTTCAAACTGTATAGTGGCATATTTCTTAGATTAAACATACCTTAAACTATTTCTACTCCAAAAATGCAATGTATTTTAAAATAAAGAACAAAACTGAGATTTAAAGATATGTTCTCATTAATTTCCTTTTAGTTATCCACTCATGTTTTTCAACCTATATTAAAAATGATGAGCCCCACATCGGGTGTAGGGATTACTTAAATAAATAAATATTTTTAAAAATGATGAGCATAAAAAGTTGAGATGATTGTGACACTGCTCATGTTAATTGGTGTTTTACCTTTACTTTTATTATGCTCTGCAGATTTTGAACTTGTTTTCCACTCATTTTTATTCTGAGAGTTAAAAGGTCATTGAGGAACAAACAACTTTGTTAATGAAACCTTATGTAGTCATGAGTATTACTCAGCTTTCCTATGAAAAAGCTATACTGGAAAATATCTTGAAATTCAATTGAATGCAAGAGTGTTTGTAAATATAGAAGATACTAATGCCTTGAAGAAAGACTTTGATATTTTTCCCTTTGAAAAAATATGCAGATACAGGAAAATATGCATTTTTAAGTTTGAGATAAACGTCTTTCTAAACATGTTGTAATGAGATTATAACCCAAGAAAATGCTACATTTCTATCCTTATCCTCTCTAAAAATGGCCTTTTGACTGGTAAATTGTGGTTAAACTTGCTGGATAAGGCAGAAAGATCATTTCCAACTGATACGAATTTCCTTTTCCCTACCTCATGAGCTTTGAATACTTAGAGTTTTGACGTTGCTTTGAACAAAAGTTACAAGTTTAACAAACAAACATGAACAGGACATAATAATCCATGCACTAAATAAAGATTATAAAATGAAATGTAAGAATCTCTCCTCATTTGTAGTCTGCCTATTATTTTGACTATTTTTAATACCCGTGTTTCTGTGTCATCGATGTGTAGCAGGAGCTATGAAATACAAGTAATGAACTAATTCGCATTAACCATTGTTCGTTCTTCTTCCTTCTTTCATTTTTTAAACTTGTATAATTATATTTCTTCTTACATTGGTGGCCTTCATAGCTTTAAATGGCATATTGGAAGCTATATTTCTTGAGCAATCAACTTCTGACAGTGTCTCTTGACTCCCTGCCATGTACCACAGAAAATTCCTTTCTCTCTTCTTGTTTTGTTTTGTTTAGAGATTTATTTATTTATTAGAGGTGGGGGGGGAGAGGGAGAAGGAGCGAGATAGAGAATCTCAAACAGACGCTCTGCTGAGTGCGGAGCCCACCTGGGGCTTGATCTCATGACCGCTTGATCATGCCCCCACCCGAAATCAAGAGTCGTAGGTCTAACCGATTGAGCCACCTGGGCACCCCAGGAATTCCTTTCCTCTTTTCCCTCTTCCAGCCCTCAATTGGTACAGGACTGCTCAGCTGAAATCCCTGAGGTTCTCTTCATCGTATTCAGAAGGAGATTTAAAGCCCTTACCATGACCCACAAAGCCCTATGTACAGTATCTGGACCCAGCCATTCTTTCAGACCTCAGCTCCTACTTCTCCTCATTCCCCCATTCTTTCTTCTCTGGCCCTGGGCTTCTTTCTGGAATTCAAACATGACCAACCAGTACCCGAGGCAGTGATCATTGCCTATAGTGTTCTTCCTGTGAACTGATGCATGCTTGTTTCCTCTCTGAGGGCACTTGCTTTACATCCCTTCTAAAAATAGCTACACACCCTCATTTCTCTTTGCTATCTATCCTGCTTTATTTTGCAATAACATTTATCATTATCTCAATTTATACTATATATGTATTACTGTATTGATTGTTTTTCTTCCTATAATGTAAATTTCAGGAGGTCATACCTTTTTTTTCTGTTTTTGATGTTGAATCCACTGTGATGAGAGTAGTACATGGCACAAAGCAAACACTTAGGTATTTGCTGAAAGAATTAATTTGTATGGTTTATAAAATTTACATGCTGTTGTATACTACTATTAAGTGTCCAGTATTTCGTCTATAAGTTGGTTCCAAAAATTTAAAAGCAACAAATAGTGTTTATAATATTATGGATATATAAATAGTGTGCATTGTAGGATCCCTCAGTGGGATTGGGTCTACAGAGAAGAATATAATAGTCTGGAGCTAAAGGCATGCTGCTCCAGGGAAATGTTCTAAGCATCAAGGTCAAATGTCCCTTTTTTAATAACCTATCAATTGCTCAAACAATAGCATACTTTATTCTTGATATTACTTTCATGGATTATCTTGTCACTTTTTATTTCCCATGGAATTTCCAACTGTATTTCATTTATCTTGACAGATACAGTGAGTATGGTCTTCAACCATATCTCTAGAATAAGCTGGTTCCTGATTGTATTGCTTGTCAAACATCCGGAAGTGGGGGACCTTCTTTAAAGCAAATGATGAAGTTGCCATCATTGATTTCTTTCCATGGAATTACAAAGTTGAGTCTTCTTCCTGGGTCTGACTGTTTCTCTTTGTTGGATTATTTGGGTTTTTTAAGCCAGGGTGCTCAGGAGATATGCTTTGAGTATAAATACTTCTAGTAATATCTTTATTTTGCCCTGATACATGGTGGATGGTTTGGCTAGGTGTGGATTATGTGTTGAAATCCTTTTTCCTCCAGACATATTATTTGTTGTCATTGAGCATCTTTTGTCACCAATGAGAAGTCTGACACCAATCGGACTCATGTCCCTATCGAAGAGATTTTTATCCCACACAATTTTTTTTCTTAAAGATTTTATTTATTTATTTATTTGAGAGAGAGTGTGCGCAAGCAAAGGGAGGAGTAGAGGGAGAGGGACAATCAGACTCCACACTAAGCACAGAATGGGATGTGGGGATCCATCCTAGGACCCTGAGATCATGACCTGAGCCGAAACCAAGAGTCAGATACTTAACCAACTAAACCACTCAGGCGCCCCATTCCACACTCTTTTTTTATCTCAAACTTTTTGTTTTTATCTTTGACATTTCATGAGCATATTTCTAAGTGTATTCTTCTGTTTGTTTGTTTTTGCGTGTTTTATCTATTATTTTGTGGGTCTTTATTTTTCCTTCAGACTAGAGTATTTATTTCCTTTTCAAAAATGTCTTCCTTTTTTATTTATTTCCTCTTCTTATTGCTTTTTCTCCCTTATTAGATGAAGTAACTTCAGACATTTCTGGATTGATCCTCTAACTTTCTCAATAATTCTAGTAAAAAAAAAAATTTTGCCCTGTCTTCTGAGAGAAGACCTCTTAGTTGTTATTTATTCATTTATTTTTGCTTCTTGCAAATTTCAATAACTATGTGCTTAGCTTTCACAGTCTTCCTCCCCTCTGTTTCTTCTTTTTCTTTTTCTCCTTCTCTTGCTCCTCCCACACCTTGCCTCCTCTATACCCCTTCCTGATTTTCCTCCTCCTTCTTCTCTATATGCAATTTTGGATCGGTGGTTATATATCTTGACTCATAATTGGAGCCGAGCTCTCTGTTGTTGGAACATTTCAGAGTGTGGGAGGGGGTTCCTGGTGTATTGTATCATGCATTAACTCCGGGGGAGTAGTTCTGTACTTCAAGTACTAGGGGACCTGAAAAGTTAAACATCTCAGCACAACTTTTAATTGGGGCCAAATAGAACATCCAGCAGTCCATGAGAATTGAGTGTTCAGCCAGGAGCTTGAAAAAGTCAAAGAGTTAATTAGAACTTAGGAAAGATTGGCTCAAGAGAGGAGCCCAGAAGGACACCATGCACTTTCCTGTGCGTGAGAAAATGCTGACCCAGACATTTCAAACCTAACTTTTTCAGCCAGGATTGAGAAGTTTAAGTTGGCACATTTACCCATGGATAATAAATCTAATTCAAAGAGAAGTAAAAATACACAAGGAGAAGATTTGAATATGAAAAGTAGCTTGTGAGGAAAGATCAAGCCATAGGCTATATGTAACCGTATGCAAATATATCCACTTGGCTTTCAGAGAATGGAAAGGGGGGGGGTGCACATAGTTGTGAAGGACCAGACACACTTGTTAAGCCACATGATAACAGTGTACAGAAATGTCTGTTCGTACACAGAATTAAAGCATCATCTAATTGGATCTGAAGTTCTAAATTATTTTTACTTTCTCATTCTCCATATAAATATTATCAAAGCATATTAGGAATATATTTTGTTGTTTAAAAAAATAAATTTTTGTCAGCTTCGGGAATTTTTCCTCAGAAGTCTTTTATAATGGATATTATCTACGTTAGGACAAGATCCTATGTGTTTTTAGGAATTGTGGTGAATGAAATTATTTAAGCGAGTATGGAGAAAGCCTTATTCTATGTGTACGTACACAGTGTAGCCTCTACTGAAAATTCTTTTTTCATTGTTGCCAACAAGTGAGAAACAAATGCTCCTATCTAGCACAGTCCCGTTTTCCTCTTAAATCTTTCTCAATGATATCCTTTATTTTTTTCTAACCTACTTTTCTCTATCATAACATGAGATGACAAACTTGTTCTTTTCTTATTATCAGGTAAGCCTGTAAAATGCATTCCTGAGGGTGAAAACATTTCTAAAAGAAGGCATTAACATAAACTTTTTTGACCAGTTCACATCACTGCTCTTAAAAATCAAAAGAAAGACAAAAGGAAATATTATATCCATGTGTATAAAGATTATACTGCTCTCAACACTGTAGTTGCTCCAAGAAAAAAATGTGCACAATTATAAATACAAAGCCTCCCAACTAGACATGCTTCTCTCTCTGTACAATGAAACCACTTCAGTTTCTGTGTTTCGTATTGAGGATTTAGCTCAGTACACATGCCAGTACATTATTTTACCATGGCTACTATTACTGTATCTCTTACATCCATGGAAAATGCCAATCTTTCTGAGAAAGAGCAAATTGTTTCCAGTTAAGGCAGGAGGACTTCAAAGCAGAGAAATTGAAAACAGAAATGTATGGGTGTCCTACAAGAACAGACTTGGCACCAGCATAAACCCACTCTGTCCCTCAACCCCTGCTCTTTCCTCTGCCGTATGGAAAACACTAACCATGATCAGTATGACATCAAGACATACCGAAATCTCCTGGGCTGCCTAAAGTGGGGCTAAGTGATTCGTGCTGCTCCTGTATGGTTTTTTTGAAATGAGAAAAAGATTGGGAGTTCTCCTTTTTGAAGTATAGATTAATACATTCCTTGGTGGTGACGTATTCTTTAGTAAGTCTCAGAGTTCGTGGTGTTGACCTCCCATTGTCCTCATAATCTTGGCACTTTTCATGTGTATTACCAGTTTATCATACTCTAAAATCTAGAGTTCAGTGGACGATTTAAAAAAACCTTGACATGAAGTACTTGGTGCTTAAACCATTGTTCCATCATACCGAGGGGATCATTAAGACCTCGGGTGCTTGAAGCTTCTCAATTGCTAACCATGACATTTGTTTGGAAGGGACGATGGAAGGGCAAGACTATGTGGGACAAAATATTCATTTTGAGTAATGTTATAATTACATATGAAATATATAATTTTTATTGAGCCTTTAAGTTAAGAATATACAGAGATCAAATATAAAACAATTTGCTCTTAGATTAGAGAAACAAATGCAAATGTTAGAAATTGAACACCAAAAGGGAAATATTTTAAGAAGCTCACAAAGAATAGGAAAGGATTAAGAACCTTGGGACTTTTACTTACAAAGAGATCCTTAAAATACACTCACACCAGGGACTTTTCTGCATGCAAACACAACATTTTAATTCATGAACAGAAAACTGAAGAGGGGTGTAGGTTATTATAGTAAACAATATACGCTATAATGGTTGAAATGCATTCTGAAAGCATGAATAAATTTAGTCAAAATACTGTCTTTTGCCCTGTTTTAATGGCAAATGAGGAGTAGTAAAGATAACTAAACTTATGGCAAGGTAAAAAAACAAAACAAGCAAACAAACAAACAAAAAAAAACAACTGGGGGTGGGGAACACTACAGCACTCCTAGAAATATTGGCCTGATTACTGGAAGTTAAAAGGGGTGGGGGTGGGAAATGGTGTTTTGAAGACTTATCCCTGGGTCTATGATTTTATGGAATAGATGAAAAGAAAATCTCCGTTTTTAGCAGCCAACTGCTTAATGTCAGACAGATGTTATAACCATGATTATAGGATTTTATTTAATTCAGAACAAAAGTATTTGGGTCTTATCTTGGCATGAGAGCTGGCTTTGTAATGATGACAGAGCACAGTTTAAACAGTACTCTAAACTATGAATGGTCAACCAAACAGAATACTTAATTAACCAATTACTCAGGGCATTTCTGCTTTTAGTATTAAGTTTTTAAAAAGAGGTTATCCTTGCCTGTTTGAGCTTGACCCCAACAGTGCCTATATTTATTGCTTTGCCATGTTATAAACTGTTCTTGGTGCCTATCTGATTAAGTTGAAATCAGGTTTTCTTTTTTTTTCCCTTTTAATGGACACACATGGAAGTATATAGATTTTTCAAGATTCTGGTATATCTTTATGTGTACATTTGAACCAGCTATGGAAAATGAACCCAAAATTAAGGACAGGACTTGTTCTGCATGACTTATTTTTGAGCCACAATACAAAATAAAAGCTAGTAAAGGAAGATCATTTGTAATTAACTGAAATAGTATGTTAAATGATTAGAGCAAAAAATAATGTTTGATGGTCTCTCCATAAGCTTTGTCTTCTACCTTCCTTTAAAAATTCTTTTAATATAGTTGTATTTTTGTATTTTAATATATTTGTATTTTAACAGTATTCTGTTATTCATAACTAGGTTATTTTGAAAAAAATTATCATTTTAGTATAGTATAGAACCATGTGTTCCCATAGTCCTCTTGTTTTTACTCATGGAATTCTATGCAGGACGAAAGAGATCTATCCATCAGAAGAAAATATTCAGTTTTCCCTTGAAAGTATTTATTTTTCTATATCCACTTTTCAGTTGTTTTCTAGATCATGTTGCCCAAAGAAATGTGATCACAAAATGAACTAATTAATTTAATTAATCTAGTCTTGGTCTACATAAGTCCTGCTCATGTACAGTTTGCAAACCAGCACTATTCCCCAAACTGTTCCTGGTCCATGAAGAGGTAAGAACAGGCATTTGAGAGGCAATATTTAGAAACTGTTATAGCAGTTTAACAGAATAATTTTTATGTCTGCTGAAGCAATAATTTAAAGTGCCCATATATTTTATATCTTTGTGTTTTTATTGTATTTCACCAGTATAATACTGGCTTGTGACAGGTTGTGGAAAACATTGGCCTTACAGTATAGAAAACTTGAGAAGTTCTAGGCTGGACCCAAGGCAGCTAGCATGAGAGGAGGGGGGGCTCTGAGCATTTCTCTATAGATGGGCCAGGGTAGAATTAACCAGTGATTCAGATAAGAATGCATATTGAGGATGAGAATTCCGGCATAGTTTCTGCTAATTCATTAGCAGTTGCATCTTGAACAATATGGATTTGAACTCTGTGGGTCCACTTACATGCAGATTTTTTTTTTTCAATAAATACAGCATAGTACTTTAAATGTATTTTCCTTATGATTTTCTTAATAACATTTTTTTTCCTGTAGCTTAGTTTATCCTTGAGAAAACAGTATGTAACACATATAATATCCAAAATATGTTTTGGTCTACTATTTGTGTTATTGGTAAGGCTTCCGGTCAACACTAGGCTATTAAGTTTTGGGGGAATCAAAAGTTATACACAGATTTTTGACTGCATGATGGTCATTGCTCCACTCCCTGAATTGTTCAAGGGTCGGCTGTACATATAATTGACTCTCCCAGTTTCCTCTGCCAGTCACACTCACCTGTTCCATGGCACGCTGAATCTTTGCCAGCACTGGGCTACGCTTCTGAATGCCCTTGCGTCCCACCAGTCGGCATACTTACTAACAGTGAGTTGTTTTCATTCCCAAATGATGTTATACTAGTTGTCATTTTCTTGTAATTATGTAATTTCATTTAACATTATGTAAATCAATGAGAAGTGAATACATAAGGGAAGATATCTTGTTTTCTTGATAAATAAGCTGAATGTTTTAGGAAGATTCAATAAAATCTAATTGCAAAACAAAACAAAACCCTATCCGCTGCCAAAAAAATGTAGAACTCGGTGCTGTTAGATAGCTATAGAAGTTTGACAATATGTGGTAAAAGCTATCTGGATTTCACAAATGATTTTCTTCACAACTGTCTTTAAGTTCCGGTTTCACCTTAAAGAATTGAAATTGGAAATGGTAAGTGATGTGGAATTGGTGTGAATCATAAAGACTAATCAAAGCCATAATTATTAGATATCTACTTTAGATTTTTTAAAAAGGCCTCTTCCTACATAGAAAGGTTGGAAGTGAATATTTATATTTGTATTTTTAAATTTGCCAGTTAGCCAGCTTTTTCATTTAATTAACCTGTTCATACCCAATTATATTAGATGAAAAAACCTCTACTATAATCGTACCAGGTGTTTGTACAATTTTCATACAAACCTTCATCAACATATTTAATGATTAATAATTACTTGCTAATGACTTTAATGAAATATTTATTTTTGAATTGGTTACAAAAGAGAATAAGGTAGAAATCATGACAAATTCTCCCTTGGCTCAGTTAATCACTGCCACAGAAAGCCAATTTGTTGAGATAAGACCATAGCTTTAATTAAACTTTTGGAATTTTATAGTCATCTGCAAGTATCATGTCGGGAATAAAGAAGCTTATGGAGAAACAATTTGACTTGACTACCACATTGAGAGAACACAGGAGGTGGTGCTCATTGTTCATCCATTCAATAGTGAAACGAACAAGAACGTGGTATTTGCCAGTCACCATAATTGGCTTCATATACTTAAGGGGAAAAATATGCAGCTTTTCGTCTTGAGGAGCTTATAGTCCAGTGGGAGAGACAAATGTGGTAACGGACTAGTTAGAATCCAGTTTGGCAGGATATAATGTAAACGACGCTTCTTGAGAACATTCTTTGAGAGTACACAAAAGCAAGACAGAATTGCGCTCATTTTATGTGGTTTATTGCCTTCTCTAGTGAAGTAGGTAAGTAGGTATGGAGTGTAATGAAAATGCAGCCAGGAGCTATGCAAATACCTTTTTTTCTGCTATTGTTCTGTATTTTCTCTTAACATTAGTCCCCTGTTTTAATTTTCTCCTTTATACTTACCTATATTTAAAAATTTTTTAAAGTATATATCCATTATTTCCATAGCTAGAATTAGCTAATGTGTCTTTTCAAATACATTGAGTATTAGAGATTTAGCAGCAGCAGATCCCATTTGTGTGGATGGTGTTTCAAGAAGAATTGACTGGTACATGAATGTCTCTAGGGATGACAACTCTTAAACAGTGCTTCTGCCTCCTGAGAAACAAAGTAGACTAACTGTCCACTTGCCAAGACAATCTCTGGATTGCAAACCCAGCTGTTCCTCAACCAGGAGAGGATTGCTGTATATAGGAAGGGTTTGCAAGGTGTCGAAATTCTTATACTAATGAAGGCAGGAAATCTTACATCTTCCAGTAGATACCTTCCTTCTATTTCTTATTCTTCTTCCATTCTTCGATGTGTAAAAGTGATACATGTATGGATTATAGTTTATTAAATGAGGCTTTTTATAAAATGCTTGATGATCAAGTGTAGAGAGATTCATATCTCGGTGGGTTCTCCCAGCACTCTTTGGCAGCCTTTGGCATTACTCTAACAAGACAGAGGTTTGTAGAAAAGAAAATAATATGTGGCATACAAAGGCGGAAGCAAGTTTTATTGGAAGCAGTACGTGATGTGGTTTCAGTCCAAATCATGTTCATTTTGACATTAGCTAGCATATCTTAATATTAGGCAGAAATATTACTAAAAATACTGTTGAAGACAAATATCAAGCAATACATTTATCACTCATTTAGCAGAAAGCATTATAATTATTCTGAATGTGTGGATTTAACTACCCTAAGTTTGTTTTATGGACAAGTCTTTATTTACAAGTTTTCCCTTCATTAGATGACATACTTGTGAGTGCTTCTCCATGCATACATTAAGTATCCTATTTTAAACACAATATTAAACAGGCATAAGAATGTCATATTGTTTTAGTTTTCTTCTAAAATTTTAATATTCCAGCATATCTCTTTTCCTTTCTTTTTCTTTTCTTTTTTCTTTTATTTTTCTTTTCTTTCCTTTCTTTTCTTTTTTTTTTTCTTTCATTTTCTTTTTTTCTTTTTCCTCTCCTTTTCCTTTATTTTTGTGTTTTTGTTTTTGTCTTTAATCTTTGACCTGTTTTAGAGCCTGTTTCTGGCAATTATCTGCCGGATGAGAATCAAATTTACTTTACTCCAGCCCCTCAGGAAAGACAGCAAATACTCCAAGTGTCTCAAATGACAGTGCGCTCAGCTTATTAAATTTCCTCGTGTTACCCCTTAGGGAATTCTAGCAGCAATGGCTTTGGACTTTTTACCAGCATTTGAGATTTTTGCTGCTTTCCTCTGGTATTCATTTATTGAAGACTTTTTGTTAAGTGACATTAATTTATTCCTTTTTATAAGTGCCTCATTCACTGTGTGTTTGTGAATTTCTTTCCTCAAAATCTATTTTTCATAAGTGTTTTTGGCAGACACCCGATGACATGCAGTTTTATTAATGTCTTTCTAACGATGCCAAATATTTAACATGAGTTCAACATGCATTTATGGTGCAGCAGTCCACCCGGCTTGACACTTCGGTAAAAGATGCTATTGCCCTCATGAAATCCAGTCTGTTGGGGGAACCAGCTTGTAAACCAGGGACAGAAACTCCTCACCCTTGCAAGCATTGTATGGGGATCATTACTGACATTTGTGGTGCTAGTTCTCAGAATACACCTTCGGGGGTAAGTGATGTCCCCTAGCCACACAGTTGTAAGGGAAGAGTTGAGTTTGAGTTTACAACCACCTGACTCCAGAATAGATCATTGTATATGTTGTATTGAGGGGCATTGCGCCCTCCAGGTGACAGAGTGGACTGAAGTCAGATACCTGGATTGAGTGGGAAAGTTATTTTATAATGAAGGGAATAATTTCCTTTGCTACATTTAGTGTATTGCTATATTATTAAAGTAAGCACTCTATAGGACAAGAAAGCAATATGGCTATAAGGGGGATGTATGTAATCAATCCAGCCTGTTTTCTTCCAACCTGAAGTTTTTTGGATAGGCGAAATTTAATTAATCTTGAAAAGAGTGTTCATATCCTTACTTCTTAACCTTTCCAAGACTTAATAACTTTCTGTGTGTTGCTGCTCTGCCTTCTATCTAACTTATAGACATTCTTCCCTTATAGCGATTGAGAACATCTGGTTAACACCCTCTTGGTAATAACCTTTCATATTTTCTTGATTTTAAAGTAGACTTTGACGCCATTATTCTTGGAAAATGACATTTTTATATTGGAGTTCCTTTTGCTCCATGCCCGTTGAATATATACTTCTTCTGTGGCTCAGAGACATTTCCTTCTCAAGACGTTTTCGTAATTCTGAAAACATTCCTTCCTTTTACTGAAATTCTGTTGTCAATTACTTTGTTTGTGCAGCTGAGCATAATTTGTCCTAAAATGAAAACAGGAAATTCAGAAACAAATTTATGTTCTTAGGTGTTTTGTCTTTATTGGAACAAATACGCTGTGTATTTCCAAACTGTGACTTTGGGTTTGCTCAACAGTGAAGTGTTAAAGGTAAATAGTGTCACTGACGTGCCTTCCAGTGTCAGGCCAACTTTGGATTTGAGTCCTTTTACTTATTTAACAGAGAAGAGATGTAAGTTACACGTGGCTGGTTGAAAATAAGATTCCTATCGTAAGGTGCTAGCATATTTTCAAATTATTAACAGAAAATATTAAAATTAACCATTCAGGACTATCAACAAGCACAATTGAAAACACACTGAGAAAAGTTCTATAAATAAGACCATCAATTACTCAAGGGTTACACAGCTTGCTTCTTCTTGCTTGTAAATCACCATTATGTATAAATGTTTTCAATTTCTTCTGGAGTGAAAAGACTACGCTCTAGGACAGAATATTCTAGGAAAATGAAGAAGGGGGATGTGTTTTATGAAGGGGCTTCTTTTCTTGATTTCATATTTTGAATTACATGAGCATTTTGGAAGCAAATAAAATTAATCTAAAGAAGGAAGTTATTTTAATAGTCTTGAACAAAAGTAAATGGATTTCTAATACATTTAGTGAAACGAACACAAGTTTACTTACAAAAGATGACACATACATTTAATTTAAAATGTGACATCTCAGGAGAACATTAAATAATAGAAGAGGGGCACCTGGGTGGCTCAGTTGATTAAGTGTCTGTCTCTTGATTTGGTTCAGGTCATGATCTCAGGGTCATGGGATGAGCCCTACCTGGGGCTCTGCCCTCCAAGGGGAGTCTGCTTGGGATTCGGTCTCCCTCTACCCCTCCCTCCGTGCATGTGCACTTTCTGTCTCTCTCTCAAATAAATAAATAAACCTTAAAAAAAAAATAGAAGATTATCATAGTACAGAACACACAGATTTGGGAAATTTAGTTCATACATTTGGTGAAAATGTATCCTGTCAAATATGTAAGTCATCGGGCTTTCAAAGATGTCAGAGATGTTTTTCCTTAAATATTCATCATTCCTTAGATTTTTTTTTGCCTTATATAAATTAATGACATATTTAAAATTTCCTGAGGATTTTTTTCTTTTTCTTCTTCTTAAAGATTTATTTATTTCAGAGAGAGAACGCAAGAGGGGATGTGCATGCAGGCGCGCTCATGCACGTGCAAACACACTTGTGGGGGAGGGGCAGAGAGAGCAAGAGAGAGAAACAAGCAGACGTCTGCTGAGCGGGAGTTCTGTGGGGCTCTGTCCCAGGACCGGAGATCACAACCTGAGCTGAAATCCAGTCTGTCGCTCAACCGACTAAGCCCCCAGGCACCCCAGCCAAGGAAATATTTGATCAACATGAGGGAACTGAGTTTCTTAGAGTGTTGAACTTCCTGAGGAGGTTGGATCACTCTTTTTTTTTTTTTTTTTTTGCATAGTAGCTTCTATATTTGAGATCAAATGTGACTGTTTTCCCTAAAATATGACAAATATTGTGGATAACTCCAATACTCTTGAATGTCAGCACGTTATAAGTCATAATTGAATATACTTCAGGATAAACAATATAAACATACACTTCAGTATTAAAGATAAATTACTTATTAGGAACCTACAAACACGTGTGTTCATGACTTGTTCATCTTTTTATTTTTTTCCGTCGTAACTTAAAATGATTGCAATTACCTGACAACAATACTGTGCCTGAGTCCATTGCTTGTGAATGAAATGCAGCTCCGTCAAGATAGCTGCAAATTATACTTAATAAGCTAGAGAGAAAGAGTGAAGTCTTGTACGTGCAGGTGACAAAATGATACATCTGGAAGCAGAGATATCAGCAAAACAGTAACTAAATGTTTTCAAGGTCTTGCATAGGACAGAGCTGACCTTGAGTTTTTTATAACTTCTTCAGGAATATTTAAATTGTCAGTTTACCTAAATGTGCTCTCAGAAATGCAGAATGATAGACAGTAGGAGTGAAATCAAACATAAATATATTTTCCCATGTAATTTTTTTTTTTAATCTATGAATCTTCAGTTTTCTTGTGGTGGACATACTTGGGCTCTGCTTCTTCTCTTCCTAACCCACCTTTTACTCCAGCAACCAGGTGAAGGCAAAATAAGATACAGCTTATATTGGCTGTACTGTTTCTCTCTAATTTGCCGTCCCAAGGTGTCTCCGACACTACCATGGGACACTGGCAGGGACTCTCTGCTTGCACTCAACGATGCATAGCCTGGAAATGTGAAGGATTTAGCATCGTTAACGTGGGCAGCCCTAATTACAGGAATTGGTGAAGGAATGCCCCTCTCTTCTGTTACTCCATCAGACAATTCTTAAGAACATTACACATGGTTCTTCCGAGGGTCATGGTGGAAACAATCCTGAGTTGCCCACTGTATTGATACACTGGAGAATACTCTTCCTCCTGACTTTCCCTCTCTCGTGATGCATGCTGTTTTCCCCACTCTGGTTTCCTGGCGTCACTTCCCAAGTAAAATCCCTGCATGCCAGCCTGTGTTCCAGACGCAGCTTTGCAGAGGGATGGGCACAGGAAGAGACATGACTCACATTATTTATTGAAAAGTCCATTCTCTCACTGCTGGCATGTGGCAACACTTTCTCATACACAAATTCCCATAATTTATATAATTTGTTTTCCAACTTTATTATTAATGTGTATCAATTTAGGGGCCAATATTTTACATGTTGTGTAACTGCCATGTTATAATATGGTTCAATCTGAAAGGAAATGCTTTTTGTCAAGATTATCTTGTCATATTTGCAAATTTCTCCATATAATATTTTGGAGTGATCTGATCAGGTATCAGGTATGGAAAATCTTGAGGAATTTTGATTGGGATTATAATGCATTTATAGATTAATATGAAGAGAAATGAATTTCATAGTTTTGTGTTTTCTCAACCAGGAACATAGTATGTATCTTGGATTTCTTACATTGTTATATATGCCTCAAGTTAATTTTATTCATATTTGCATATTAGTTGCTAATTTTATTTCTATTTGATTTCCATTTTTGTGGTTTTCTGAGATACTTACCTTTTCCAAGATTGTGTGTGTTTGTTTGTTTGTTTGTTTGTTTAGAGAGAAAGAGTGGTTGGGGAGGGGCAGAGGGAGAGAATCCCAAGCAGACTCTGCTCTGAGCACAGAGCCTGACATGGGGCTCAACCTCACAACACTGACATCATGACCTGAGCCAAAATCAAGAGTCAGATGCCCAACCAAGCCACCCAGATGTCGCAAGATGCTTTATTAAAGGATTTTATGTCTAGTTAATGTCAATATTCAAAAGGCTGATGATTTTAGATACTTCCATGGTATATCAAACTACTTTCTAGAGAGAGTTTTAGTTCTAGCATTCTTTTAGTTTATTCTTTTGGATATTCAAGGAAGAAAGTTATATCCACTATAGATTAATGTTAAATTTCATCTTCTTTTCTAACATATAAATCTCTTATTTCTTATTCTTTTTTAATTTTATTGACTGAAATCTCCAGAATGTCTCTTCTAGTCTTTTTTTCCCCCCCTTGATGTTAATAGAATATTGGCTTTTTACCCCCATTGTTACATTATTTCTTTGGGGTTCTGATAACTACTCTTTATCATTTTGAATAAATTTCTTGGCATCTCCAGCTTAATAAGTATTTCTGTCAATAGTTGCTGGATATTGTCAAATGCTTTTTTTACAGAGATAGAGTTTGAGAGAGAGAAAGAGAGAGAGAGAAACTAAGAAACAGACTCTAAACTATAGAGAACAGACTAATGGTTATCAAAGGAGAGGTGCGTGGGGGGATGGATTAAATAGATGATGGGAATTAAGGAGGGCATTTATCTTGATGATGTATGGAATTGACGAATCACTAAATTGTACACCTGGAACTAATATAACACTGTAATGTTAACTTATGGAATTAAAATAAAAACTTAAAAAAAATTAAAAATACCTTTTTAACAAATCTGTTAAAATGTCCATATTTATTTTATTTCTACGTACAACGGCTAATGTTGTGAGATTTACTTATGAACTTATTAATATTGAGTGATTTTTGTACTCCTGGAGTAACTCCACATAGCCATTGCTATTATTTCTTTAACATAACATTGTGTATCGATATTTTATTTTGGTTTCAGGTACCTAATTTCTTAAGTGATAATAATTTGATCTAATGGTGGTTTTTCCTATCGGGACTGCCTATTTTTTTCTTTATGAGTGCCTTTAATAACATAGGAAAATGTGCTCATTGAAGACTGATAAAAATCACCTATAAAAATTATTCATTTGGGATCCTACCTGGAGGATAATTTTCTGTCCAGTGCTCCTAATGTGTTTTGTTCTGGTTGGTCTTTCTGTTTCAATTATGCCTTCTCAATTTATGTCTAAGGAAAAGCATAAATTCCATCTAAGCTTCCTAAAACGTATTAGGACAATTATCCTGCCCATATTATGTATTTCAAATAATGATAAGACATTTACAAAAATTGCTTATATAGTAAGCCACAAATATATATTCTTAACTTCCCATAAGTAGAATCATACAGAATGCATTCTTTGATCATAATGCAATAAAAGTGCATATTCAGGGCGCCTGGGTGTCTCAATCAGTTGAGCATCCGACTCTTGGTTTCGGCTCAGGTCATGATCTCAGGGTCATGAGATCAAACCCTAGGTGGGCTTCTGCAGTCAGCATGGAGTCTGCTTGAGATTCTCTCCTTCTGCACCCCCAGTCATGCTCAGCATGCCCTTTCTCTCTCTCTCTCTCCTTCTCTCTCCCTATCTAAAATAAATAAATAAATCTTAAAAGAAATAAAAGTGCATATTCATTTTCAAAGAGTAGCCAATAAATATGTATGTATGTAGGTAGGTAGGTTTGTATCTAGCCAGAACAAACCTCTTAGCAATTTAACATGCTTGTCTGGACGACTTTTTGATTAAAGAGCATTTTAGAACAGATATTGTCACATTTAAAAAGTGAAGCTATAAGAACACTGTGTATCCAAAATATGTAATTAAGATTTACAAAATAGCAGTAAATTCAAGTAATAGAAAAAACTGAGGACTAAGCGAAATGAGCTAAGTAGTCAACTTTAGAAGCTAGGACAAAAGAAACCCAAATAAACATAAAATAGAAGAAAGGAAATAAAGATAAAAGCAGAACAAAATGAATAGAAAACAGCCAAAGTAGACGATAATAAAGCAAGATCTGGTTCTTTTAAAATGCCAATAAAATAGACAAATTACTGGCAAGGCTAATCACAAATAAAGACAGGGAACATAAATAACAATTTCAGCCACAAAAAAAGGAGAGATTAACAGGCACAAATACGTTTAAGTGGAAGAGAAATTTTGTCAATGTGCCTGTGTTCCTTTCTCAAATGTAGGATTTTAGTATGAAAGTTAAAAAACTTGGTTGCATGTTTTATGAAGAATTCTTATACATTCTTTGTATCTGGTGTATATTTTATGATTTTATCTGACTACTAGGAAATGGGAGACCTTCTGGAATTGATTTAAGAATAACTGCCAGTTTTATATTGAGTGATTTTAAGTGCCAATTTTTAGATAAAATGAGCTGTTTAATACTTAATATAAGCTTCATGGAGCTACAGGTGTTTACTTTTTTTTTTTTTTTTTAATATCACCCGTACTTACTCTGTCTACTGCTTCACTCCTAAGGTTCAGTCTAAGATCAGCAGCCTCACCATAACCTGGGAGTGCATTAGAAATGCAGGGTGTTATACGCAAGTAATGAATCATGGAACTTTACATCGAAAACTAGGGATGTACTGTATGGTGACTAACATAATATAATAGAATAAAACAAAACAAAATAAAATAAAATAAAATTCAAAAAAAAGAAAGAAAGAAATGCAGATTCTCAAGGCCCACTTGGTCCTGCTGACTCAGAACCAGCATTCCGTAGACTCCCAGGTGATCCCCATGCTCATTAAAGTTTGAGAAGCACTGTTTTTGCTAGATGTATACTTAGGTAAAAGGTGAATGTATAAGGCCAGGGCAAACAACTCTTTTCTAATGTGGACAGTTGAATTTGAGTCTAATAGTTAACCTATAAATAAAAGGTCAAGTTTACCTATACACTGAAAGTATATTTATTTGGTTGATTGAAACAGATTCTAGCTTTTAATTTTTATTTCTGATTTGAGTGTAAATAGGTTACAAGATAAATAAACATGTAAGCGTGGAAATAGAGTATGTCTGAAAGCCCTTAAATATAATTAGGATGTTATGGAACTTACTTCACAGTGGGTAACCCTTAACCATTGACTCTTTAGAAAGAAGGGGGAAAAGTCACAGAATGAGTATCAGTGGTTAAGAATCTCATCATCTGTTAAACATATGCTGAATAATTCCTGGAATTGCTTTTATAACGTGATGCTTCTTCAGTGCAGTTTATGGAAAATTGCTATTATTATTAAAAGCAACAACTTCATTTACTTCTAGAATAGCTGATTAAAGTAAAACTAGAAAAGGAATGAGTTGTTAGAATTTCTAGTTTGTTTGGACCCGCTTCTTTATCCATAAAGGGGGCAAAATGCAAAGGAGAATTTGCAGATGAGATTAATGAAATAAAGGAAGTCTCTAGCACTAATTAAAATTAAAAAGGATGAACAGATGGTCTTAACACAGCTGGAAGTATTCTGATGAAATTCTGCCCGTGTGTTTACTAAGGCAGCTCTGTTGCAAGAAAACACACCTGTTTACTTTTCTAAGAGCAAAAATATTATTAAATGTGTTTTTTATTTACTGCTATTTTGGCTGTTAAATCATCCCTTCATTTTTCAGTCTCATTGTTTCCAGAGATAATCAGCTTTAAGGAACTTAATAGCATACATACAAGCATGTATGCCCTTGAGTACAGTAATTTTAATCATGACATTCAAATAGCAAGGTGATCATTTGCTACTTATTAATTTTTTTTTTTTTTGACTGCATGGGCAAAACCAGCCAAGGAGTGTGTGAAATAAAGAAACAAGGATATGAATTTATTTTAATAGATTCAAAGAAAGTTTTAAATGTTTTTAATATTTAAGATCATTCTTTAAGCCTTATTCATTATTCGGATCTTGTTTCTATAACACATACAATAGACAAATGACTTTAAATTAGATACATTTAAATGGTTAATAATAAGTAATAATTATTTTGTCATTTTCCTAATAGAAATGATACTTAAAAAAAAGTTCAAATATTAAGGGATAATACCATGATAGGCCTATCTTTCAAGTATAACCATTCATAAAATTTTGCTAATTATTTCTGAACACTTTTCTACATATGTATTTTTTCCTATTATACATCTTTACAATCAGACACTATGTACAATATTATATTCTACTCACCACTATTTATTTAGGCAACTACATAATTATTGGGTCATCATTACCAAAACCAGCCTCAGACCCAAACCAGGGTGATATGACAAGTACCTCCATATTTTACTTGATTTTTAAGTATATAAAGTCACACCCACAGATACTGGGTTAAGACTTCACCATATCTTACCAGAGGGCATAGTTCAACTCATAACATGCATTTATATTTGACAACTTTTAGCTCAATGGCAATAAAATTGGTGATTCTGTGCTTGATAGAAGGATGCTTTACTTTTTAAAATCATTTATATTTCCTACCTAACAACAGTGCTTTGTGATAGAGAGGACTGCTATTGCCACCGTTTTACTGATGAAGAAATGATACCATGATTTGTACGAAGCCAGGCTTTTCCTCTGAGCACTCAGACCTATTCCTTGTGTTTTGGTTTCCATCCTTGCTTTGGTAAGAACTTTCTGACAGGGCTCCCAATGAATTCTGTGCCCCAGTGTTCACACCCTTGTATAAACTCATTTTAAGTATGCTCCAGCCTTGTAACTGGCTTTTAATAAGAATACAACGAAAGTAACAAAATGCGATTTCTGATTAGGTTCCGAAGCCAGAGACTTCTATCTTGCTAGCTAGCACTCTCCTTGGCTTGCTGGCCTCCTGAAGCCCTCTGGCTTTCTCAGGGAAAAGCCAGCCACCATGTTATGAAATGTTCTGTGGAGGACCAATGACAAGAACCAGAGGGAGGCCTCCTGCCAACAGTTTGTGAAACACTGAGGCATTCGTCGAACAAACTGCAGGACCCTGAATTCTGTCCAAACCATATGAGTGAGCTAGGAAGCTGATCCTTCCCAGATGAGCCTTCAGATGATTGCAGTCTTTGAAAGAACCAGAGTTAGGGGACTCAGCTAAGACACCCTGTGATTTCTGACTTAGAGAAAAGACAGTATCGTAAATGTAAGCCTCTACGTTTTGGTGTCAGTTGTTACGTAGCAGTAGGTAGCAGATAGACTTCCTCTTACACTTCTGCGTGCCCTTAACCGCCAGCAGTTGACCAAAGGCTTTTTATCTGAAGGTCTTATCTTTTGGCTTTTTTTTTTTCTTTCCTAAGCAGATTCCACGCTTTTATAGTATGCATTGAAAAAGTGATGATGTATCTATGGAATCCACTAATACAAGAATGAGAAGGAATTACCAAGGAAAATGTGTATTCAGCTATAAAAATCCTATTAATCCAGTCCTATGTGTTGTTAATAAAGATTTTTCCCTTTCGCCTGGCAACTCAGATCACTCTCTTTAGGTGAAGAAAGAGATACAGAAATTCTTTGAATGGCTCATATTCATGTTTAAGTCCTATAGGTGGAAGCATGTAATTTAGGGACATAAGACTGTGAAAAATTAAAATGAGATCTTCCATGGTAAATGGGAATACTTGTTTAGTGGATGTTTTCCTACTATAAGTAAATGATAATTTATTTTGATAAGCTTTTACCAATGGCAGTGGATATATTGACCGCAAATTCTCCAACTGGATTTTTCCAAGTTGGAACAGCGGCTGCGTATAGTAGATTTTGATTTGTGACACAATTACAAGCTTACACGTGAAGATCTAAGTGTTTCAGGGGAAAGGTGTTACTAAATGTTCTTTGTGATTCATCATCTAAAAAAAATAAAGCATATAATTTTGTTTCTCTGAACTTACTGTCACTCTTGGATCAGGTATTTGTTGATCCTTTCTGTTGACAGGGGTTGTAGTCAAATCATGTGGCTAAGCTATTCAGTGGCTTATATCTTAAACACTCTAGTGAGATACTATCTCAGGATGAAAATAGCAATGCATTCTTCATCTTGTACTTTTATTTTCAAGAGGATTTTCTAAATAAAGTTCCCATTGCATTAGGAAAGAAATTATATTTCTGCCATGATCTCAAAGACATCATTTTCTGTTATCACCTGACTTCCTTTTAGTATATAGTTTTCCAGTGATTAATGACCAGATTTAAAGATAATCTCAGAAATAAAGATTGAACACATTTTTCTAGTATTTTGCCATATTTCTTGTCCCTGGTACATTCTGTTATGATATTGAATCACTAAGATTTATATACACAAAATTGTGTGTCCTTGGCATATCACTTTTAAGGTGCAATCATTCATTGATGTGCATTTCATCTTGATTTCATAGCAATGTGATGAAAATCCATCCCTTAAAGATGTTACATCTGTATAGATGAGAACGATCTTTTCCCCTTCTCCAAAAACTTTGCTCTCGTAGCACCCGTAGAGTGGTACTATAAAGAAAGACTAATTGTGTCTCCATGGAACCTAATATTAAGAAAATAAAATGACTTCTGTGCACTCAAAGGTAAGATATGTTCGGTAATGAGATAACCTCTAAAGTTCAATGCTGAGTCTTATACCTATGCTATTTAACATTTTTCCTGAAGAAACTTGATTTAGTCATTTTTAATTGACTGTAAAGTATGAAATTACCTTGAAGAGTGAAGCCAGAATCTGAGATTTCAATAAACTTTCGAGAAACAGTCTAATAATATTCAGTGAGTTGAAGTGCAACTAACCTTCTTGGGTGGGAAGCCATAGACTTTTTAAGTGTCAAAAAGACAATGAGTAATTTGTGATCTGAAGTTCTTAGTGAATTTTGAGTTGACCACTGGCTTAAAACAGACTTATCAAAGGCCAAGATGATAAGCTAGCCACTTACTATGAAACTCCCTTTGGTTTAAAGACCATGTGGTCCTAAAAGTAGAATTGGAGGGGAAAAGTGGCTGAAGAAACACAGGAATACTTTTCAGATTCTCTCTAACCTGCTATGTCTAGTTACAGAGTTTGAAATGAAAGGAAATGAAAAAATCTCACTCTAGAGAAATGAAAATACATAGAGCTTATTCCTTAGTGGCCCTTCACACCCAGTGAGGATTTGGTCACTTTATCGTGCTGTGGCTTATAATTTACCACAACCCTGTGCTGCATATCACCAATGATTATGATTAGAGACCTAAAGTCATTGCACTTTCTGTTTCTTCTTAGTCCTTAACAATGTGTCAGTAAAGCATCTATGATGTGTTTATTATTTTTAAAATCAGACATTAGGAAAATACAAAAAAAATACTAATAAAATTTTCCATGGATGCACTATTCAATAACTTGATTAGTAGTGAAATTATTACCTTCATAAAAAAATACTTTATTTCATTTGTTTAGCTAATCAAACAAATCAGCAAATTTTTGGCCAATAAAAAACATAACCAAATTTTAAAATCCACCCGCATTAATTAGAATGCTCTCATTTGGTCCCATTGAAAACTGAAGATGCTGACTAAAGTGTGCTCTATTTGGATGTAGATATCCCAGGCTACCGTTCACTTCAAGAAGGATAATAGATGTACTGAGCAGCAAAACCAAGACTATATATGTATAATTTCCCCCTAACAAACAAATTCCCATTTATGGAGGCTGTTTATTTTTCTTGTCCATGGCTTTGTTTGAGCCCTCTGATTCCCATGTGGAATACGGTGACATATTTATGTCTGTCCGTTTGTGTCAGCCTTTTAGAAGGTACTCCCCCATTCCTACCAGACTGTTTGAAATAGCTCTTTGTCAGTTTCAGTTCACACCCATAAAATTGGCTTTGAGTTTCCACCTTGGTTGAAATTCCCTGGCCAATAACCTCCCTAACCTGAACCAGATGGGGAAAAGTTCACCCAAACAATTTTGGAACATGTTGACCTTGTCCACATATCACGGAGTAGAAGTTTATAAAACCTAATCTAAAGTCCTGTTTTCCTTTCTTCGGGGTATGTCAAAGAAAATTCCTTACCCCTTCTAAGGTCACATATATGTAGATCTACAAATCTCTAACATCTCCTTTTCCCCTCTTTTTTTTTTTTTTTCCCCTTTTCTTTTTAAACCTGCTTTAGTTCTTTGCGAGCCCTCCTGTGGTCTCCCTCTTCCTAATTTTTCTAGAATTCCAGGATGGCTAACTGGAATGCCTGCCCTCTGCCAACCTTCTTTCTGTGGTTTAGCGAAGTCCTTTCCTTCCTATTGTGATCTCCCCACAATGGCCTCCATCTCTCCAGACTCATCAGAATTTGTGCTCTTTTGGTAAAAGAGGACAGCTACCTCTCAGACCTGAATTCAGTCCATCCCACCTGAAGAGGTTTTGGCTTCCTCATTAGCACGCTCACTGTGAAAGATCCCCAGATGGGCTTGGTCCCTAGAATTTTCTTTTCTTCCAGATGAACTTGATGAGAGAAAAGTCTTGTTTGCAAAATGAAATTGGAGCTTAGATGTTGCTGTTTTTATTTAGATTGTGCTCCTTTTATTCATTGCTTTATGCTTGATTGAATATTGGAAACGGTCTAGGGAAAAGGTTCTGGAGAACAAACATTTTACTGACACAGTAACACTAAAAATGGAAGGCAAGTGTTTTACCTACTGGCATGTGGTCTTATTTTGTGGAGCACCTGAGTCAATGACTATAATCTGGGAAGTTTGTCTTTGAAAATAATAGTAATAAAAATTTCCACTAAATTATACTGCTTTTACCATGTAAAGATAAAACCTTTCAAATATGGACTCCACGAATTATTAAAGAGTGTCAACTAGCCAGTGACAGCAGAACATTGCTTTTTCTGCCTTCCTCTGGAATTCTTCTTCCGTAGGTCTTATCACACTCTTCCCAGAATCTGTCCACATTTCATCACCTCCATTTGCCCTAACCTCAGCTTCATCATCTCCTGCCTGAACTTCCACTCCCTCCCTGGAGTTCATGCTTCATAGAGCAGCCGGTGGGATCTTTACAGAGGTTGGACAGCTTCTTCTTAAAGGGGCAGATAAAAAATATTTCAGGTTTGCAGGCCATCTCGTCTTTGCCACAACTACTCATTTCTGGTGGTGTAGTATGGAACCATGAAATGGGGGTAGGACCACCCATAGACAATAGATGAAGGAATGGGCATGGCTGTGTTCCAGTACATTTGATTTACACAAACTGAGGGTGGCCCATTGGCCTAAGTATCTGAACCTGTCACTCTGCTGTCTGAGGCCTTCCTTTGTCACCTTATTATATGGAGGATAAAATCCAAATTCCTCCCCCTGGTTCATAGAACCTCACCTTTCTGGGCATGCCCCTCAATATTCCTAACCAGGCACCCTCCTGCCTGCTTTCCTAACAGTTAGGCTCTAACCAGTCTGGCCCTCTCGCTGGAACTCATACTCCTTGGCTAGCGTCATCCTCCTGAGATTGTCTTCCCTTCATCAACACTTGGCTGGTATGTTTGTGGTTTCATTTTTAATCATTTGAGTATTAATTCAAGTTCCTTTCTGCAGAGAGGCTTTCCTGACCATCCTGTGAAAAACACCCCTCCCCCACCTCCCTGGACCAATCCTTCATTACTCCTTTCACAATTTACTTTCTTCAGGTCGTTCGATATTTCTAGCAATGTTATTCTGTGTATTTACCCATTGTCTGTTATATCATTAGACGTAAGCTCCAGGAAGGCATAGACCTTGCTCTTCTGGATCATCAATAACCAGAGACATACTTGAATCATAATTAATGCATAATTAATGTTTGCTGAATGAATGAATGAGTACATTGTTTGTTATTAGTCCAGACTCTAAGTAGTAAGTATTAATAGAGGATAAAGAATAATTCCCTGAAGGCATGATTGAGCCAAAGTAAGAAAATAAGGTGGAATTTGTTGCATCGTACGCACTGTATTAAACATTAGTAGAAGTAGAGGTTTTGTCTTAGGGTTTTATGCTCCGTTTTACTCTGTGCTGCTTAATATACACTTAACAGACATAGAGGAAAATTCTGTGGGCCATGCTCTATAGGACATTGAGACTCTGGACCAGTCTGGGAGAGAACCATCAGGGTTGAGAAATATCATCAGAGCACATTCACAGAGGGATTGACACAATCTATGTTTGTTCAGCCTAGAGAAGATTCATGGTACTATGGACTCTGTATTGACATAGAGCTTTATAAAATACCATGGACTCAAATATTGAAATGCCAATAAACTTATCAAAAGGTACACAAATACATTATACATCAGAGAAGTGTCAATGAAATTTATACTGAATGTAACACTGTATAGTTGTTATAATGGCTAAAATGAGAAAGATAGATAATAGCAAGAGTTGACAAGGTTGCCAACTGAGATTCTCAATTTACAGTGAAGAGTGAATTGGTATAACTATTTTAGAAAACTGCTGGATGGGATTTATTAAAACCGAACATAGGCATGCCTTATGAGTCAATAATTTTATTTTTAGATATATACCTAACAGAAACGGGTACCTATGCATCCTAAAAGATATATACATGAAAGTTCATGGCAGCACTATTTAAAATAGCTGCAAACAGTATAGAGGCTCCTCAGAAAGTTAAAAATGGAGCTACCCTATGACCCAGCAACTGTACTACTAGGTACTTATCCAAAGGATACAAACATAGTGATTTGAAGGGGCATGTGCACCCCAATGCTCACAGCAGCAATGTCCACAATAGCCAAAATACAGAAAGAGCCCAGATGTCCATCAACAGATAAATGAATAAAGAAGATGTGTTATATATACACAGTGGAATATTACTCAGCCATCAAAATGATGAAATCGTGCCACTTGCAACAATGTGGATGGAACAGAGGGGATTATGCTAAGGGAAATAAGTCCATCAGAGAAAGACAAATACCATATGATTTCATGCATATGTGGAATTTAAGAAACAAAACAGATGAACACAGAGGAAGGGAAAGAAAAATAAAATAAGATGAAAATTAAGAAGGAGGCAAACCATAAGAGACGCTGAACTCTAGGAAACAAACTGAGGGTTGCTGGAGGGGAGAGGGTGGGGGCATGGGGTAACTGGGTGATGGGCATTAAGGAGGGCACGTGATGTAATGAGTATGGGGTATTATGTGCATCTGAAGAATCACTAAATTCTACCTCTGAAACTAATAAAAATTTTAAAAATAGCCCAGACTGGAATAACCCAAAGTAAATTGTGGCATATTCATTCAAAGGATACTATAAAACAATGAGGATGAACATGTAATTGCTACACCCAAGAAAATGGATACATCTCATTAGCGTAATGGTGAACATAGAAACCACACCGAGGAGCCCATTATGTATGAGCTAATACGTAGAAAGTTAAAAACTAATCTCTGTATGAGTCAGGGGTTTGAGTATCCAGAAGGGAGCTTTTGTGGAGCTTTTTGTGATGTTTTGTTCCCTGCCCTGGGTGCTGTGATCTGGGTGAATGCGATCTTTTCTGTACGGAAGATACACACTAATAACTCATGTATTTAACAGTCTCAAGTTGCTTCATGGTTTGCCTCAACATCTGAAAGACAGACTTCACAATTCTTTTTTTTTTTTTTTTTAAGATTTTATTTATTTATCTGACAGAGATATAGACAGCCAGCGAGAGAGGGAACACAAGTAGGGGGAGTGGGAGAGGAAGAAGCAGGCTCATAGTGGAGGAGCCTGACGTGGGGCTCGATCCCGTAACGCCGGGATCATGCCCTGAGCCGAAGGCAGACGCTTAACCGCTGTGCCGCCCAGGCGCCCCCAGACTTCACACTTCTGTCTTTGGTTTCACTCCCCAAACTCCTATACCATGTGCTCAGTAAGTGCAAGTGACAACACTGTTAGTATGAGCAAGACAGGCGGTCATATTAAAGAACGTTCCAGCTGCCTTATAAATAGACTTGAATGGAAAAATAATAGTCTGAACGTAATAAATCAGAGTCTCACTTGCTTTTCGACTTTCAACAGAAAATTTCAAAACTGTACAAATGCCCTTGATGCCAATCCCTTGCCTGTTTGATCCTGAATGGATTTATGCTAATCCCTGTGCTTCTCCAGCAGAGATGTTACTCGGCACTGTTGTCACCCAGAGCCTCCCTCCTGCTCTGTGCCATTTATTGTAACTAATTGGCCTAGACTGCATGAGATCCCATTTAACAAAACATTTGATGGCTCCTCTGGTTGATATGTGCTTCCGAAGGCTCTCTAAGTGTCTAAGGTTTTCATTAGTTTTTAGAGCACACTGAGTTAATTATATTGTGCGGGAGGGTTTCAGGTTGAACAGTCAAGGAGAGGAAGGAGTAAACATGGAGATGCTGGATAGGAAGGAAAGCCATTTCTTATTTTGTCAGCCTTCAAACTTGAAAGAGCTTGAAAGCTCTTTAAGTGGGGCCTTTCTCTGGGCAAAAAGCTGATGACCTGGGAGTGACTGACTAGATGCAGGTGGCCCTTACAAGAAAGAAAACAGGACCTCACCTCTCGCTGGAATGTGTAATTTGTGGTAAAACTTGAGGGGCCCATTACAATCTGTTGACAACATTCCTTCTTGAAAGGTCAGGACAAAAGGAAAGTTAAAGAGGCAAAACAGTTTAGATCCTGCCATTACTGTGTAGTCCGCAGTGCTGTGTCACGGGGGAGCTTGGGCTACGATGAAGGAGAGGTTGGCTAGAGGCTGTAGTGATGTTCATTCTCTGTGTGATGTTACTTGGGACAAAACAGGGAGGGCTGTTTTTTCTGTAATCCGTTTCAGCACTAGGACTACTGAAGGAGTAAGCTTTTATGTCTGATTCTGGGTCCAAATTCTTACGCCCAAAAGGAATGTGGTAGCCAGGCCACATCATGCAATTCTTGAGAGTTTTGGAAATATTGTCAGATTATTGCTCATCAAAGCAATGACATACATGGGAAGACTCTGAAGGAAGCCTGCTAAATCCTTAGCCTTGAATGCAGTCCCTAAAACTGGTTGTCACAATGCATTCTTTTACTCCTGGAAATGAGCTCAGGGGTTCTATCCCATTCCTGAACCCAGCATAGCATTTGGTTTCCATTTACAGTGCTTTCCCAGCTAGGCACCTATTTTAACAATATTAATGACATTGATTTTATTGCTTATATCTAGGACAACCGTTGCTGAATATGGCTTTTTTCAGTCATGTGTATGTGGTGTGTATTTTAAGTATGGACTAGATAGAGATAGAAGTATGGGTATCCATTATAGACACCCATACACCAAGATATGAGTGTGAACAGGGATTATAGATATGGATATCTATTTTATGTGTATCTGGTATATTCCTATAAAAGAGGTACAGATATTAGGTGAAGAAAGGGCAATATGTTTTTAAAACAGATCTGCCTCTCCTTACCAATCTTGAAGATCAATTATAAAAATCTAGTATATGGAGAAAAGATAGGTTTTACATATACATAATAATGAAAGTGACTTGGAGCATGAGATCTTTGAAGGCAAGATACCGTACTTTCCATCTCTGTATCCCCAGCATCTTTCACATAATGAATAATACGAATGAATGAATAAATGAAAGAAGGAATAAATGGCTTATACTTTCCATCCATTCTAAATAAAGTAATAATAATAATAATAGTAGTAGTCAGTCTGTAAACATTTCCGCATCATAGACAGTGGCACCTATCCAGCTTTCTACTCTGAGGGAAAAAAGCTAAAAGTTGCTTCTTTCTTGACCTGTGCTTTCCCAAAGTCACGCCCAGGTGCCTCTCCACGTTTTGCCAGGTGGGAGGCCAGCGCGCTTCCCCAGCACGGGAGTGCTCCCGTTGTGCTCTGCTAGCATGAGACACCGAGGGCGGGCACGTCTGTAGCTGACGGCCCGATTGACAACAGCAGCTTATTAACACCCCCACCACCACAACCAAAACAAATATTGGAGATGAATATAAGACAGATGATTTTGTTTATCTCAAGTGAAAAAGACAAGCAATGAGACCCCTGGGAGCCCTGAAATGAGAAACTTCTAAAGCTAATTGAGATATGATTAAAAAGATTGCCGTGCCTTATTGCCAGCAGTCGTTGGGTTTTGTCATTAGGTTCCCCAGTGTTGGAGCAATCAAACCAGTTATTATGCCTTCAGCAAGCAGCGGAGTTTAGTACATATTTTCTGTAAAACAGTAACTTATTAAGGGCATAAGTGGAGTTTCTGAAACAAATTCAATAAATATATTTTAAGAAATTGCTCTCTTTGGTATCATTCGTCATGGACTCAGACTGATCACTTGAATTCTCTTTTTACAGCAGGACTGTCCGATATAAATGCAATGCAAGTCACATGTGAAATTTTAAATTTTCTTGTGACCATATTATGAAAAAGTAAAAAGAAAGAGACATTACATTTAATAGTATTTTTTACTTCACCAAGTACGTCTAAAATAATATTATTTCAACATGAACTTAATAGAAAATAGCATTAATGAGATCTTTGGCATGATCTTCTCTGTAGTAACTCTTTGAGATTTGGTGTGTGTTCTGTACGTACAGAGCATCTCAATTTTGTCTAGCCAAACCATGCTTAATGGCTAGTGGCTACCATATTGGATGGGGCAGGCTACAGCTTTTTCCTATGTGGCTATTACTAGAGATAAATTAGACTACATTCCTTCAGCTATGCCATTTGAAAATTTCAGGACCGTCCCTTTTTAGTGGTCCTATCTCTGCTAATGGAGGAAAATTCTCTTTCTGCCCTAGTATTTCCATGAATCTCCCAGTATTTGAAAGAATGTTCTCATCATAAAGAGCACATCATGGTTTCCTAGGAAGCCATTAATCAGTAATATGATTTATTTTATCAAATTATTATTCAAGGCTGAATTTCAGGGTACAGCCTATTCAGTTTGGATATATGGTTCATGCCAAGGTGTTGCAGATTGAAAAATCCCCAGTGAAGAAAACACAGCTACCTTTCTCAAGAACACCTTGAGAAAAATTTTACTGTGCACAACAAAAGCCTCTTTTGTATTGATTCCAATGCACACGTGAAACCACTCTCCACTAAAAATACTAGAATTTTCCCATTTATAAAATTTTCCATCATTTATCAGTTTGATATACATCATTCTTCTAAATAGCCTCAAGTTGCACGGTACAAGAGGCAGCATACAGGAAAAACACAGAAATCCATTCTGACACAAGTAGATTATTAAACTTACTTGAGGGTGGAAGGCTTTATAGTTTAATTTCTTTTTTTTTAATGATTTTTTATTATGTTAGTCACAGTACAGTACATCCCCGGTTTCCGATGTAAAGTTCGATGATTCATTAGTTGTGTATAACACCCAGTGCACCATGCAATACGTGCCCTCCTCACTACCCATCACCGGTCTGTCCCATTCCCACACCCCCCTCCCCTCTGAGGCCCTCAGTTTGTTTCTCATAGTCCATAGTCTTTAATTTCTTATCTCCAAGTTCCGTGAACTGTAGTTACTTTCACAGTGTATTCAAAAGGCCTGGGGCTTTTAACAGCAATCAAGAAACCAGCCTTGGGGACTAGGGAGAATGGTTGGGGGGCTGAAGGTAAGGGAGTTTCTACTTGTCATTTGTGTGTAGAACTACTAGCACATTTAAGAACTGAGAGCCACAAATATGTCAGCTAAGTAGGAAAGGACTTTCTGATCCTGGCTTCTCGATTCTCTCCTTTTTCTCTGCTCTCCCCCATCTACTCTCCCTGCTTTTCTCCACCTGTAAGCAAGACCTACAGACACGAAGCAACAACTGTAGGACAATGGATGCTGAAGCCGAGTGAGAAATAATGTAGTTCATATAGTGTGCTTGGGCCTAAAATGGGGAAGGAATTTGATAAATCATCCCGTCACACCTGGAATTTATAGAGAAAACACTTCTGAGAGGGAAAGTGTCTTAATTCTCCTTGAAGAGCTGGTTTGAAGTGATGGAAACATTTGGAGACTACCTCATAGTAGCATTGAATTCTCTGATTCTACTAATCGGGAGCGTTTCTGCTGAGGGTCCTTGCAGAGCAATGAGACAAAGAGAAATAGTGGCAGTGGAACACCCATGATGTGATGATGGCCTGAATTAGAAAATCTGTTACGTGGCATTGGCCATAAGTGAGATGGACCGAAGGGAAGAGTTGACGAAGAGACCTGTCTGTTATGTTTAGGAACTGATGAAATGATGAGGGGCGTTTTTCTTGGCTCTCCTTCTTAGTTGATTTTGACAGTTGATCAAAATCCCTTAGTTCACGTCTGCAAAATTTAGTCATCCATGCCCACAGAGTTCAATGGCCTCTAGCCAGCATTAAAATTTAGCCAGTTTAAGTATTTGTTGTTAAATTATACCATGGCTTCTGCAAAAATGGCAGGGGGAGGGGGATTAGAATTCTGCCGTGTTAGGCTGCAAGAAAAGACAAAGTGGAAAGTGAAAATAGCATTGTTTTAGTGGAAAGCAGAAAGTGTCCTGAAGGCTTGGAATCCCACAAATAAGTCACAAATTATGTTAAACATGAATGAACCATAAAGAGCTCTTCAAAACTCAAATTTGGAATCATTAAAATTGCTTTGAATGTGTACCACTTTTTTTGATAATTAAAACATGTTCACAGGATCTCATAAGTGGGAACAATTACAGAGTTATTGTTTCACAGTGAAGTTAGCAAATTACTTCAACAGAAACTGTAACAGCGGTAGACTTCCTAGTTCCTGAGCACTGTGAGTAGTGAATTGATTTGTTCTTCCATTTGTATAAATAAACAGCATTTAAGAATCATCCATAATTTGGGCGGATTGATATTCCACTCCCTGCTCCATCACTAGGGCACCTAAAATTCAGAAACATTTCTTTTGGGGGTAAGATTTTCATTGCTTTTTTATCAGTGCTTAGGTTGATAGGTTTTTAATAACTTACTTGAATAATTTCAAGGAGAGTCTGTGTCTTTTTAAAATCAACAAATTGTGCATGATGTTATGGTAAACATGAAAATAATGAGCCAATTAATACATCCCAAAATAGGCACATGGAACTTAGCTGTGGGTAGAATTAACATTTTTAAAAATAACCCGTTGCCTGATTACAGAAATCACAAATGTTATTCTTCCCCTGCAAAAAAAACAAACAGCAATAAAACTTGGAGAGAACCGTGCAAACTGATCATTAGTAGTGGTTGAAATGAGTTATAAGCCTTTTGAAATCTTCCTGCGATTAGAGCAGATAATCAATAAATAAAGCATTAAATGACATTAGCCCAAACTTCCAATTATTTGCCCACCAACATATTCAATGAGTAGTCCCAAAATTTTATCCTAAAATTTAAGATGAATGTTTAGCCTGTTTCTCTTGGTATGTTTTGTTCATGTATGTATGTATATTTTCCTTTTACCAACAAATGCCAATGGGTGATACTGGTTTATGCTTTAAGTAGAACTCTTTGCTGTTGTATATTTTCTACCATAAAGTAAAAGGTAAGGGGGTGATCAAAAGAATTCAAGAAAAAACACTGAAATATGCCATGCATGCATATTTGCCCAGGATGGCAAAGACCTATGGGAGGTAGAACACCAGGGATGCACGGAGAAGGAGGAAGGAAAGTTAACGCCACTGTCCTTGACCTTTACCAGGTTGATCACGAAATTGATACACCAGAGAAGCTAGACACATTCCCACTTTGCCCTTCCCCAAGTTGAATGCTTGGTCAGTTTCGAAAATAAAATAATAATCACTACCATTACCAGGACTGCCCTGGCTCATTCCAGGGGCACCCGTGTATTACAGCTTGCATAAATGGCTGGACTCACACGGGTACGTACCGTGTACTGCTTGCCCGGTGTAGCTGATTCACTTCCACATCGACTGGGTGTTTGTATCTCCTCATTGGCTAGTTACTTCTGCAGAGTAGGTCATTTTATACCAGAAATTAAATGGCTTGCGCCAGGATCTTGTTTCTTTTGTCTACAGAGGCGACTGCCTGTCCCTTCCCTGCAACTTCAACATCACCTTAAACTGAAAACAGAAAATGTGTGCATTCTGAAATGGATTTAGATGGAAAGAGAGTGCCAAGCTCCTGGCACTGTCTGCTGCAAGACTGTGTTTGGATTTAGAAGACTTTATCATCTCTCGGTGCCAAAAAAGACACATACCAAACTATTGAAGCCTCTCAGGGACCCAGCCCCATGTAAAAGAATATAACTAGACCCTTAGGAGGCTGAAAGTTTCTTTGAAACTAGAGATAAATGTGAGGAATTTCAAAATAACTACATAACAAAACTTTAAATCTGTGGGAAACTTTTGCAGCGATTTGTAATCTCCTAAGTGTGTGTGACAGCAACACTGACATCTTTGAACTGTGAGTAATAGGATTGCTATTATGTCTCATCGCCATATACATACATCTATTTTTAATACACTACGATATAATTTTCAGTTCAAGATAATGCATGCCACTGCTCTTTAATGATAGTGATGAATAGAATATTGATTAGAAAACAGTCTAAATAACAGGTAATTGATAGGGGTGAGGGAGATGTGGCATTTTCCATCTTCGTTTTTACATAATAACTACAGATTTCTCAGCCATGATAATACATATCAGGCATAATCAAGAGAATGTAATATATGAATTAATTTTTTTTAACCAGAATGTGTGCTGCGTTAAGTAAACAGAGTCTTATGCTATAATTTGAAACTGCAAATGAATTTGATGCATTTACCAGTGGAAGAAAAAAAGCATCATTTGCATAGGGAGATAGAGGTTACTGTTTAGTGTTTATAGCAAGAAGTTTAAATCTTTCCGTTTATTTCTTGGATGGAAGGTATGTGCATTTATGAAATCATGTTATTCACAAAAAAAATGCACCCTAAAGGTTCTTGTTTACTCTAATATATGTTAAAGGGGCTCCTAGTTTGGGAAATGTCCATTTTCTTTAGCTAAATCCAGAAAGGCGCAATGCTCGCTATTGAAATTTGTCTAGTTTTCTGAGAAAGTGAAGGTAAATGGAATGAGAAAACGAGCCAGATAGAGCATTCTTCATTTTCCAAGGTGCCGTCCTCGGCGTTTTGCATAAACCTGCCTTCTGCTTTTCCCTGAAACCTTCGTTGTGGTTTGCTGTCCCTTTTCTTCCTGCTGTTTACTTTGAACCTGTGTTTCAGTATCCTGCATTTGTTACTATGGTCATGGCATTATGATTGGCTCACAAAAGTTGAACAAACAACTATTTGTAGTAACTAAGATCCTGGTCAAGGTGGATTTCTTTTAAGCCAGAAGACTAAAATGGTCTCTTAAAAGATTTTTAGTGGCCTTAGAGGACCTGTAAAATATGAAGCCTTATTACTCATTTAAATAAGAATTTGATGAAAGTGCATGAGATTTTTCCTACATCTGTACCATATTCTCTAATCTTCTAAAGTATATAAGCAGAGTTCCCATTCTCAAAAATACTTAGTATAAATAACAGCAGCACCATACTTTTTTTTTAGAAAATAATTGAAAAATGGTAAAAAAAAAAAAAAAAACAGTGAAAGGAACACAGAGTTGACACTCCTTTTTTATTTCTAGCAAATGCAATTTAATTATATTTATTTTACATCTGTTCACCTGGTTTCTCTAAGACTTGAGAGAATGAAGAAAGCGCTTGTTAATAAAAGAAGGTAATAGTGAATATAACATTTTTGGAAAAAATTATTAAAAACTTGGCAAAGCATTATTTCTTTAAAAAATTAAGTGAATTAGTGTATTACTTTTAAAAAATATTTGTTTTGTAAAAATGTTGACTGGTAGGACTGCATACTATCTAGAAAATGGCTCTGGCAAAGCATTATATTTATTTTTGGATGTCTTCTCAGGATATTTGATGATGCTAATAGTCACCTGTGAGTGAAGCTTTTTCATCTGTAAGTGATTAGAGATCAACTTTTTCTTCATCTCAAAGTTCAAGCCCCTGAACACTGAAGTTATGCTCTTCTAATCTCCCGTATGTTCAGACCAAGGATGTCTATGGTTGATGCCACGAAATAGTCCTCTTTACTACACAAGCGAAGAACGTGCCTTCTCCTGTGATAACTATTTCCTATTTTTTTCCGTTGCAAATATCAATACAATGCAGTCTAAAGTAAGGAATATACTAGTGGTTCGTGTAATATGGCTCGAGGGCTGCCAAATAGTGGTCTTTGAGTAAATGTTCTTGACTGATGGACTGTCTGAGTGAATATGTACCTTATCCCCATGATCACCATTTGGTTTCTCAAGCTACCACTAATGAACTGAATACTCTTGGTTCACAGAAAATGGAAGTTCTCAAAATGGTGGTATTTGGTCTGGCTTTGCAGACCGATCATCTAAGTTTTCTGTAAGCACAGTGACCAGTGGTTTGGGTCACTGTGTGACAGTTTTTCCCCATACACTGGTTTCCCATGACTTCTAAGTCTTTTGAAACTACAGCTACTCGTATGACTTTTAAAGCAAAATTAGAATCCATGTGCTAGGCATGCCACATATTTACTTAGAAATGACTTTACAACAGAACCAAAGGCTGTCAGCATTTTTAATTATGTATGCAGTTCGCATGGATATTATATCATCACTTCCCATCATCCACAATGATTCTCAAAGATAAAGAGGTGGGGTAGGGGAAGGATAGAGAGAAGGGAAGATAAAGCATCCCTCACAAGGGGTCTTATCAAAATCTCAGTTTTGGAGTGGATAGTTTGAAAGAAAGAACCAAATTTGGACTCTTAGGGATTGATATTCCATATAGAAGGACTATGCTCATTTCCTCCCCATCCTCCCCCTTGAGAATCACTGCTAACTCTCCAACAATACTCTTTTATAAACATATATAAATATGTGTAAGTATATTTATATATATCTACAGTGACAACTATATACATACACGCACACCTTGTATCTATATGTGTGATCAAAGATACATACCAACGGTGGTTTTCAATAGAAATATGATGACATTCTGGCCAGTTGCCCAATCTGCAAGTCAGAACTGAGATGGGATAAGAAAAAACTGCTATTGGCAATCCCCCGTGGATAACTAGGTTTGGGAAAGATATGGTCCACAGTGCCTTTCCCATTAGTTAAAATGTGCATAACTGCATGGGAAAATTGATAGGGACTTCAACAATGGACAACAGATAAGAGAAACAAATTAATTAGGTGATGAGTTTTCTCCCCTTACAAGCATAACAAATGTGCCTTCCCTAATATGGCCTTGAGAATTACAATTGAAAAATATAAAAGGGAATAGTTGATAGTTGTTCTTGTATGTATTAAAGCTCATAAGGTAATTATCATAGTGCCTTTTTATTTATTAATTCTTCAAATGCATATTGAGTACATACTATGTGCCAGGCACTCTTCCAGGTTCTAGGAAAACAGCTGGGATTGAAACCCTTAGGGAAATGCCCATCTATATGGAATTTATAATGTAATGGGGGTGTGGTGAGTGAAGTCAGAGAGTAAAACAAATAAATAAGCTGTTTGGTAGATAATGACAAATAACTATGAAGAAAAATGAAGAAGGGGATAGGGATTGTTGGAAGAGGGAATTTGGAATGTATGGGACAGCAGGGAAGACCTCGTTGAATTAAAGACCTAAAGGAGAGGAGATGAATTATGATATTACCTTCAGTTTAGGACTTTCACTATGCCCTTCAAATAGCAAATGACATATGTTGTTCAACAATTGTGTTCAATAACCACTAAGACAGTTACAAAGCATTTTAAAAATTATAAACTTTTAGAGAACACTATAGCAATGGGACATCATTCTCCACTGCTATGGTCTAGTTTTAATTACATTTATAATTCATTCTTTATGTACATTTTGAATAAAATGTTGTAAGCAAGCCTTGTGCATGAAAATGATGCCAGATTAGAGTATGTAAAAGAGTAACCACCTAAACTAAACATGGAGCTGAAACTAAATTATTTACTTTATAAACATTTCAAATGTCAGAGTCTAGTTCCATCGACAAGTGTTTTCTTAAACACTGTGCAGCAATTAAGGATAAAGACTGAAAACAGTCAAGGTCAAGAAGCAGCGTTCTGTAATTAGGCCAGAGTTAAGGCTGCTTTTTGCTAGGAGGAATTCATAACATGTTCAGAATGATAAGTGGGGCTGAAATTGATAAACAGTTTAATATTACAATTGCTTTGTTGTACTCTGACGCTATCACATTTGCTAAACAATGCAAATCCTTTATGAGATAAAATCTCCTGATCATATTTCAAAGCTTTTAGGAGAGAGCAAATGACAGTTCAGGTTGCAAGATAGATTAGATGAATTTAGTACTAATTCCAAAGAACAAAGTTCTAAACAGATTGAAAAATAAATTCAGCTCCAAAAGTAGTTAATGCAGAACTGAAAACTACAATCCCAATTACAATCTGGGATGTTGTGGCAAATTTCAAGGCCGAGCTTCAAAAGGTCATTTATTTTCTGTGGAAAACGAGTTGTTTTGAAAGAGAAAGACGTGACTGTTGCTGGAAAAGCAAGAAGTAATTTTTTATCAGTTGTTTTTAAGTTTAGAAGTAAAACATGAAGTTATTGATTTTTATAATTATTCAGGAAGCCAAATACTTAATATACACAATATATCATATCATTATTTTTTTCTCGCTTTGCCTGAATATGTATAGGATGTACGTACTCATCCAGAATGTTCTTAATCTCCCCATAAGACATGGAGCCAGAGAGCGTGTTATTTCATCCCTGTTTGAATTCTGCCACCCCTTCCTCATGCCCCAGTTGCATATATTCTTGATGTCATCACTTCTCTTCCAAACTTTGGGGTTTGCTGAGCTTCCTTAAACGATAGACCGTAGAGCCCCACAGAGCTTAATTTGTCCTGTATTCATCTTCCTTTGTCTTTGGTTTCTACAATTTCTCCACGCCCATACTCTTCTTGTAGAAACAACGTTGCTGGTGGATGAAGAAAGGAAATAAAACCCAGGGTCATTTGTGTCATTTTACTACTAGTTTTAATCTTCTCCATAAACGAATCGGTGCTCTCTCCTCACACTCTTGCTCTGCTTGACCTATGTGTGGTGTTAGACAGGACAAGCCACACGTTGAATTCTCACTGGTTTTTTATCACAGACTTTTCTAGTCCTCCAAATTCTCTGGCTAATTGTCTCTCATCTTCCATAGTTTTCTCAAATTGTGATTCCTTCCCATGGTAGAGTTTCCACTAAGTCAAAAGGATGACATTTTGCTATGGTAATATTTTAAGGCCAATAAAAGCAGAGTCAGAAAAATGAAACAAACATCTTTGTTTGTTTCATTTGTTTCATTGTTTGTTTCATATATATATTATATATATATATATATTTGTTTCATTTGTTTGTTTCATTGTTTGTTTCATATATATATTATATATATATATTTGTTTCATTTGTTTGTTTCATTGTTTGTTTCATATATATATTATATATATATAATGCAGTTGTAGGAAAGAATGTAACAGAAATCAACTGTCTTGAGAGCCTCTGGATGAGCCACATCCTGTACAAGGATTCATGGAGCCTCTGTAGGTTCTAGACGACATTCTGCTGACCGATTGTTTTAAAAGAAAGAATATGTACTGATTTTGACATTTGACAGAGATAAGTACTTTGTGATGTCTGTGCTTCCATTTGTGATCTCCTTAAACTGGAAATTTAGTATGAACCTCTCGATGTGGGAGGGATGTGGAGATAATATGATTCCACCTAAATGTGCCAAATGAGCTCCATTTAAATACAAAGGTGATTGAGTTTAACTCAACCACGCTGGCCTGGCTTCTATTTTGATGGTCTTTTAAAATGATCAGAAACCTCCTGTAGTTCATTGCCAGGTAAAGAGTTGGAGAAAACTAGGTTTAAAACACAGATTTCTTAATTCATGATCTGCGCTCTTCTGTTTGTGCTGTGCTTCCAGGAAAGGTTATAGCCATTGTGTAATTGGAATTTAACAAGCATTTTTCAAGTATCTCATGATAACCTTGTGAATAAGATGGATAAATGTGGGCCAGATGACAGGACAGACAAGTGGATTTGTGGCTGACTGCACAGTTGTACCCTGGTGCTTGATTAATGTGTCGATATCAGTGTAGAGGTTGACGTCCAATGTCATTCCTCTGGGCGCTGTTTTTGGCCATGTTTTCTAGTTCATCACTTTAATCAAAGATCTGCATGGCGACAGGAAGCATGCTCATCAAATTTGCTAATGATGCCAGGTTTGGAGAAAATTAATATACTGGTGACAGAATCAATCTTCAAGTGCTTTCAACAGGCTGGAGATATGGGTGCAAACAAACGACTTGAATTTATCAATAAAATATCGGTGCTCAACATTGGTGTACCAAGCCCTGGTATACACGGCAGCATGAAAAAGGACTAAGTTGGCTTCAGCACAGAAATATGAGTGGGTAGTTCTAAATGGAGCGACAAGTTTTAGGGGACACATGTGAGATTCCACAGAGATCAGGAAGGGAGTCTGAGGCTGCAGGAAGGGAACGTAGGCAGGTCAATGAAACAAAGCATAACTAGCAGCCAGTAGGCTTGAGGGAAATGGTGGACTGTGGATGATGTTTGTACGTCAGGGTCCTGGTTTGTGGGACATCCCAGGGTGGAACAGACAGATGGCGATATGGTAGACCATGTGGCGTAGGCGGAACACCAGAGCTGTGGTATCCAAAAGATCTCGGCTCAGATTCAAACACTTCAACTAAGTGTTTGAACTTAATTGTCCTGAGTGTCGGTTTTCTTAACTGTAAAATGTGGCCAATACTGCTTCTTTTGAGAGATAAAATGATAAATCGTTAAGAAAATGAATAATTTTTAATTTATTAGCTTTGATCGTTCATCATCGGGTTAAAAATTTCTCTATAATTGTCAGTATTTTTTTTTACTGTGATTCTTGCACTGTTTCCCCTTTCCAGTTTTTCTTGTTTATAGGTCTCTGCTCTTTAGTAAATAAATGAATAAATAAATAACTTAAATTTGCCTGAGATTTGTCTTTTTATTAGACTCTTGAATGGGCCAACTTTTTGTTTACATTATTCTGATTTTTAATTGTCTCTAATATATTTGCAGCTCCTTTCATCTTTATTATTTCCTCCCTAACCAAGATCTTAAGATTATCTTCTTATTTTCTTTGTTTTCTTCTTTTCCTTTTTAAGTGCTAGAAACATTTAAAATTATGAATGTTTCTCTGTGTACCACTTTAACCATTATGTAATATATGGTCTCTCCACTGGTATTGTTTGTAAGGTAAGTTTAATTCTTTCCTGACCAAATTGTTATTTTGGAGCACTTAAGTATTTTAAGTTTTTTGCTGATACCTGGTGGCATTCTTTAATTGACTTTACATTAGTGAAATTAACATACAATATTTGATTTTGCTACTTAATGAGTTTCTAATATATAAAATTATTTGGGGGTATAGACTTATTACCCACTTGAGAGGGCTTCATACCTTTTATACTCTGTTTTTATGCATTCTGTGTTATCTTCCGTTTTTACCGATGTGTTTGTTGCTTGATATATCGCATTTTTTTTCCTCCTGTGGCATTTGATGCTGTTGACCCCTGCACCTTGGAAGTCTCCATCGCCCTGACTTGCATGGCCTCTCTTTCTTCTGACCTCCTCCTTCTGTGAACATTATTTATTCTTCCCTTCTGTCTCTTCTTCAGCTCATCCCTTACAGCCACAGGCACGCTCCACCCTTCTCAACTCATTCCCACGAGTTTTATCACTGCTACACTAGGCTGGCTTCTCAGTGGCCACCTCTGACCTCTCTGATGGACTTCTCTACCTGGATTCCCACCAGGACCTTCAGCCCAAAATGTACCAGACTAAACCCATTTCCTTACCCCAAACCTGCTGTCCTGAGTCTCTTTCTTTCTGCTGGTCAATGAGTCCACTTTTATAACAAGCAAAATAGGGTGTTGTCCCTTCATCTGACATCAAGCATTGTCAATTTTGTGAGATGAATGTAGCACTCAAATCTGTATTGTCTTCTCTGCCCCTTTGCCAGGAACCTCGCTCACTTCCATGGCCTTCCCACCTCCAATATCAGCTCAAGCTCAGTCCATTCCTGACTTTCACAGGAGGGTTCACCAATGACATGCAAACTCAACTCATTATTTCCCTGGGCAAAACCAGACTTAGGGTCCCAGTTCTCCCCAGAATAGAGTTTAGACTTCTTAGCCTTGCTTACTTGAATTCTCTGTTCATAATCCAGCTCCAGCTTGACCATTGTTCTTACCCTGTACATCCAGAACTGCTAACCCTTGAGCTGTTCTCCCGAGCTCTATGCTCTGTGGCATCATTTCTTTCCTCTGCCTGCAGTGTCTCCCCCTTCGGCCTCCTACTTGACCTAGAGAGTGTTTATTATCCTCTAGAGTACTCTCCCAACATCCCCGTCTATGATCCTCTCTAATGCTCGCTCCTGGCCTCATGTCATGATTTAAAGCACTAACTTCTCTGCAGTAGGTCTTTACTTTTCATATGGTGCTTAATGTTTCCATTATTGTGCTTAGCAAATTTTATTGTGGTTAGCTGTGTAGATGCCTTCTTCCCTCTTAGACTGTGACACTTTTAGGGGAAGAAATGGGTCTTATCCACATCTGTATTCACAGTGCTTTTATAGTGCCTGGCTCATAATATGACTTGATAATGTAAAAATAAAAATGTGTTAAACCATCATATTTGGTGGATGGAAATACGATGTTGTGATTTTCTTATGATTGATTATCTTCTATGATGGTATGATAATGTTCTTTAATCTAATGTCATACTTGCTGCATTCAGTTCTACTTTGGCTAATATTACCAACCACGTGAGTCTTTTGTTCAGATTTGATTGATAGATCTTTGTTGAATATTTTATTTTTAGCCTTTTAGTGACATATTGCTTTGTAAGCAGACAATTGTTGAATTTTTCAATGCAATCTGAGAATCTCTGCCTTTTAAATGTGGTGAGGGAGACAGTTTCATGCTTAATGTAATAATTTCTATTTTTTTGTCTCCTACTTATCTAGCTTTGTATTTTCACAATTTTTTGTAATTTAAGATTTCTCTTTGCTCTTCTTTTTACTTTTATGTGGAATTTGCCATGTTTTCTTCTCTCTTTAAGTGAAAAGGTTATCGCTCATTTTTTTTTAATTAAAAAAAAAGATTTTTCATAGAGAGAGTGTGAGCAGTGGGGGAGGGGCAGAGGGAGAGAGAGACTCTTAAGCAGGCTCCATGCCCAGCAAGGAGCCTGACATGGGGCTCAATGCCATGACTGATATCATGACCTGAGCCAAAAACAAGAGTCAGTGACTTAACCCACTAAGCTGCCCCAGAGTCCCTGTTACTCAATTTTTAAGCAGTACCTATTTTAGAATATTCTACAATGTCCTTAATTCTGTATAGTCTTCTCTTTTTATAAATGATAAAGAATTTGCTGCTTTTTGGCTTCCTATGCCACTCTTGTCCTATATCTGCTTCCATTCATAATTATTCTGGACTTCATAATTCTTTAAATTAAATAATATTATTAGCATTCACCTGCAGAGTTCATATTTATTTGTATTTTCAATTAGTAGTTTATTCAATATAATACCTAGTGTAGATTCTCCAGCAGCTATTATAGTAGATATCCCTGTTTAGTGAATTTTCCAAGTCTTTCAAAGTAAAAGAATATGTTGTTTTCACTCATGAGTGAGAAGTAACAAAACTGTAGATTTGAGTATATGGTGCTTTATTATTTTTATACTCTGTTTTCTCTAGAGAAATACCAAGAGTCTGGTTTATATTTCGTAGCAGATTATCTACATTTTTTTTATAGAAGTATATAGAATACTGTTCTTTCTTTGTATTGTTTCTTTAAAATGAGGCTCTAATTAGATTCACTTTCTGATGGTTATACATAGGAATTAAAGATGTTATTTCTAGTCTGATTTCTTTTTCAGTTATGAAATTTTTAATCAACCATACACATTTTTCCAAAATTATTGTTGCATCTTGAATCTTAACTCCACTCTTCAGATATCTCAACTTTGTAAATGTTTTCTTCATTATTAGTGTTTTTAGTCCTGGATTTTTAAAGTGTTTTATCTTTAATTGTTTTGACCTTAAATTCCTATTAATAGTATATTGCAAGTTATATTTTTCTAACCTATTGACGTCTTTGAGAAGATTTTTCAATCTTACTGTACTATAATTTTATACTTCTTGGAGAGGGTCAATTTAGATTTTATTCAAAGAAATTCGCTCTCTTCTCCTTTGCTGTGGTTCAGAATTTTTTTCCTTTGGTCTTGCTTATTTATTCTCCCTTTTAATCTTTGACTTTTGCTGCTTTCTATCGGAATGTTTACTAAGTAGTTTTCTGAGGAAGGATTTCTTGCAACACAACCCACCATCATACTGAGTCGCAATTTATTTTCAAACAGATTATATGAAATATTTCATACTTTACCAGTAAACAGTTTTTATAGCATAAACAGGTTTATAAAACATACAAAGCTGCAGCGAATATGTGTAGCAGATATATGGAGAGAGGGAGAGGCAGAAAGAGAGAGAGATGATTTCCATAATACATAAAGAGTTCTACAAATATCAGTGTTTACATTAATAATAAAAGATGTCATCCCCAGGGGAAAAAAGCAAAGGCCTTAAGCTGGTATTTTCCCCCAAGAAGCCAAGAGGCCAATAGTCACATAGAAATTCTTCATCCTCACTAGTAATGAAAGAAATGCAAAGTAAAATGATAAAATATTGTTCTATTTCTAACAAGTTGCAGTGGATTAAAATCACGTCATTTTAGAGAGAATAGGAGTAAAATTGACATTTATAAATAGTTCTTATTAAGGTGTTTTAACCTTCTGGACTACAACTTTGGGTGATAGTGTTCTCTTCCTTTTAGAGCTGTTCTGTATTTTCCAAATTTTCTACAACAAAGAGGAGGTTGTAACAAAGAAAATACAGTGTATGCTTAAGCCTAATAATAAATAATGAAGAGATCGAGAAGACAGAAAAATACATCTAGTGAAATGGTTAGAGAACATATCCCAGAATAAATAGAATTTAAGCAGTGTTTTTATGAATTGATGAGATTCCTCTGTGGAGATAATGGAGGGCAAAGGGCTAATTTAGGTCGAGGGAAAGGAATTAGCAAAGATAAAAAGAAAGAGTGCTTAGGCACTTGACCGTGTTTAAGGAGGTCGATTTTAAATGTTATCACCGCATTACTCAGACACACACTCACATACACAGTCATAATTATGTGACGTGATAGAGATGTTAACTAACCTTATTGTGGTAATCATTTTGCAAAATAACATGTATCTAGTCATCGCATTGTATACCTTAAACTCGCATATGTTGTATGTTAATAATGACTCAATAGATGGGGCGCCTGGGTAGCGCAGTCCTTAAGCGTCTGCCTTCAGCTCAGGGCGTGATCCCGGCGTTCAGGGATCGAGCCCCACATCGGGCTCCTCTGCTGGGAGCCTGCTTCTTCCTCTCCCACTCCCCCTGCTGTGTTCCCTTTCTCGCTGGCTGTCTCTCTGTCACGTAAATAAATAAAATCTTTAAAAAAAAAAAAATGACTCAATAGAGTTTGGAAAAATTTTGAGATTAAAAATAAATGAAAAAAAAACAGATGGGCAAAATCTTAAGAGAGAAAGGGAAAACTGCTGACAGTAATTTGTTTCTAATGATAAAATTCGAGTCTTCAAGTAAAAATTAGAATTCTGGAGTCTACCACTATGACCTTGACAGCATCAATATTTAAACACTTTTCCCATCAGATTGGTGGTGATATTAACAAATGTGATTTTTAGGTATTGCGTAATGAAGGGTGTCATCATTTAGAAGATTGACGTAACTCAGAGCACTAATGTTCTCTAAATGACTAATGCGTGCATGGTGTTACAACATCACGATTATTTAAAGATCCATTCAAAGTGAGAGATAATGAATTTTAATATAGCAGAGTACAAAAAGTTATTGATACTGTTTCAGATCTTTATTATTATAACCATTAAAAAAAAACCTTTCTGTTGTTGAGATTTTCATGTTGTATCAAAGAATATATGTAATTATCTGAAAAGTCTCTTAAAATAGCTTTCATTTTTCCAAATGCATACCTATGTGCATTTTCTACATATACTTCGAGTAAAACAACATATTGAAACATTCAGTGCAGAAGTAGATATGGCAATTCAGCTGTCTTTCATTAAGACAGATGATAAAATTTTGCAAAAATGTAAAACAGTGCAGTTTTTCTTACTAAGTTGTTTTTGTTTTGGGAAACAGTTACTTTTCATAAAAAGATTTTTAAAAATTAATAGAGCACTTAGGATATTTTTGAGATCATTTCCTGACCAGAGAACTGGAATAAAATAGGCTAATACTGAGAAATAATAAATATAACATATCTCTCTTTTGGTGGTAAGTATGAATATTAGAACTGCCATTATGATATAAGAATGGATAGTGACATATAACCATTCATTCAATAAATAAATAAATAAATACAGCACTGTCCCCTAACCTGAGAATAATTACTTCAGGACTATATTTTTACACATAAAAATCTTAGTTTATGGTGGTTGATATTTTCTATTTCAAACCAATTTGGGGTAAAAAAAAAGTATATTATCTCTGAAGAAGATGGAGATAGAGTTAGTGTAAACTACATCACAGTTGAGATAATAAGCAAACAAGAAAACATATCTCAGCATAGCCTAGATGTTCTCAACAGGTAGCTTAGAATCCAGAAAATTTGTTTGTGTCATTGGCTGTAAGACCAAAAGTGGAAACAACTTGGTACTAATCACGCTTTTATGACCCCACCTAACTATTTCAGCCAACCGTTGGTCTCTGTCTAATTTTAGCTGATTGGCTGGGCGGGCATCGGGCCCATGGGAGCTACTCAGTGAATATTTAATTTGCTTATTTCTGCATTAGCACTATGGGGACTCCAAAGGGAGCCCACCACAAGTCGGACCTGTTGGTAGCAGCTCGTAGCATATACTACGATGGTTTCTCAACATGGCTAGAGGACTGTGGCGGCGGGTGGGGGTGCCCCTTTCACATTCCCTTCTCCATTCTCCTTTGGAGGCAAAATCAGTATGCAAAAGCAGGAAGGAAGGAAGGAAAGCAGAAAGGCTATGCAATACCAAAACAAAACAAAACCACCCAAACTGCCCAGAAGTAATGGAAAGTAAGGCCAGAGGGAGTGGAGGGTGACTTGGGTCCTTTGCAGTGTTCTCCACCTGAAATCAGAGGGACGTAGGCTATGTGGCCTCACCACCAACAAGACACCAATAGATGATGTAATCTATATACTGTGTTAGTCACTGGGTTTAGAGTTCTGACCATAAATTATTTTTATGGAGTTTTATAATTTCTCTCCAGTGATCATGTGAGTCTATCTCAGCACTGCTCCTTTTCTAGGTCTTTGCAGAAATAAACAACAATGGCTTTGTTCTTGGGAGCACAAAACTCTATACTTCAAGGCAGAGGATTTCTCCCTCCCACTCCTTTGCCTACCACCTTCCTTTGCTGTCATTAGCATTCTGTCCTCTCGCTTCGGTTCTAGCCACACCATTCCGGTTTGTGTGGTCTTACGCCAGTGTGGTTTTGACATGCTCTTTAATAACTCTCTCTGGCTCTATTTTCTCTGACAGTATTTCTAATATAATATTAATCAGTTCTATTGTTTCTGATGAACATACTCAGCATAAGGGTCCAGCATGACATATTAATTGTAGTTTTGATGTTAAGCTTGTGATTTGGGTTCTGTGGGTAAGTTTGCTCTGAAAAAGTAGAGACGGACAGAGATTTTATGTTTCCAGCCTATCTTAGGTCAGAACACCCTGCTAGATCCTTTCAGTGGCCAACAAGCCGTCTTACAAACTGTGGTGGCTGAGGCTTTTTCAGAGCTAATGTCCATCTGCAGTGTGCACTTCCCACGGTGTATTAGACATGCTATGCTCGGGAGCTCAGCAGGGCGCTCTTATGCAAGTCAAGGCTGAGAAGTCTCCGATTTCATGTCAGGCAAATGCTGTGCTCTTCACCCAAGAGATGAGCGATTGCTTTTCTATGTGTTTTAAATTGAGGGGGGAAAAAAAAAAAAGGAAAGCCCAGTACGGCATTTATGAATAAACAGTTGTAACTGACTACCACTGGCCACATTGTAATTTGAGCTGCTGAAGAACTCTGGAATCTAATTGATATCCTTGGGAAAGGTTTAAATGCGATGCTGTGGATGGAGAGCTGAACAGTCCGTCCACTGCGGTGTTGCGGTCTTGAATGGGCACCCGTCAGTGGGGGCGAAGAGTTCCAGAAATGTGTTCTCTCCTGTCATCCCCACAGGACCTGTGGACCCACAGGCCTGACTCATGCTAGTGACGGCTGCGACATTGATGGGCCAGGCTGCATGTCTTTTATCGAGAGACAATTACTGGGATGGTGCCGAGGCATGACTGAGCCTCTGGGCGCAGTAGCTGTCACACCTACTGCGGAGCTGTGTGAATTAATGATCAGATGGATTCAGCAGGTTGTACAACATTAACTTTAAATTGTCAGCTCCACTGCGAGTGTCCGACAGTCTTCCGTTTATACCCTCTCTTTCATTCTGAGTCAGAATTTAGAAGAATAAACACTTGCTTCCTTACATTTAAGCCGCTTAACGAGGCTCTGAGCAGGGACGTTGGAAGTTCTTGTCTTCACTCCGGTGGCTTTCGTGATGGCATGTCCAGACCGTGGTGGAATGTTCCTTGCCTGCACTTCCTCCTGACCGAAATGCGAAGACGCCCTGCACATCATTGCTCAGGAGCTCAGCAGCGTCTCATTGCTTAGTGTGGTAGAATATGATCAGTGCCCCCTCAGTGCCTATTTTTAGAGCTCTATTTTTGGCATGGTGCTATTAGAACTGGCCAAACAGCCTTGTTAGTTTTTCGTGTGTATGTGTGTCTGTGAACCAACAAGGTTTACTATTAGAATGCAGTTGTGCTGGGCAAGTGTCTTCTTAGTGATGCTTATCTGCAGTCCCACAGCAGTAAGTGGTATATGTATGTTTCAACATCCTCAGCCGAACAAAGCCGAGGAGACGGAGCCCGCATAATGGAAGGAGAAGAATGATAAGCTAGAAGGCTACTTGGTGGCTTCGGGGCTTTCTTGGAAGCCAGCATGCTCTGGAAAGATTTGTGCAAACCTTCTGGCATTTTTCGCTTTAGCGCTCTTGTGACAAATTAAAGCATATTATAAGCTACTTTCAAATTTTCCACTATTCCCAATGAAGATTTTTTTTTTGGTAGGAAAAGATAGTGGTGTTGTTTTTTTTGTTTGTTTGTTTTGTTTTGTTTTTTAAAACCTAGACTATCAATCAGTCTGAAATATTTGTATTGAAGTCAAGGGAGTATATTAATAACTCTTAGAACATAAGTTACTTTGGGGTTATCTCTCTAATTCAGAATCTTGGCAATCAGACTGTTTTTGGTTCCCTTTTCCTTTCTCACCAGTATAATCCTGATACTGAAACCCACCAATTGTGACACTTTCCAACATGCCTGTAGCACTTCCTCTGTATTGCCTTTAGAATGAAAACAACTTACCCAGCTAAAAGAGATGAATAATTAATCACTTAGTCCCACTGGGAGAAAATGACACATATGGCTGAGTAGCAGGGGGCATTAAGAGAAAGAACTGTCAAAGGGTGCCCTTTCTTCCCAAATGTTAAAGAATGCTATTTTTCTCTACACTTAGAATCAGAGTATCAGCAGGTAATGATAGGAGCAAAATCCATGATGGTACAAAACGGATGTCTAGAAAACAATTAGGATAACTAGCATTCTTATAAGTAAACATTGTAATTACGAGCTAATTTAAATCTCTATCCCCTGAATTAATTTAACGTTACCAACTTTTGAGGCCACCCAGGAGGGTCTGGGATCCACTCACCTGCTACAAAGCCTGCACGTGAATCTGTCTCAGTCCCAAAATATAGACCTCCAGGAACTCCAGAGTTCATTCCAAGGGATGAGTCTACTTGAGATTCTCTCCCTCCCTCTCCCTCTCTCCCTCGCCCTGCTTGCATGCTCTCTCTCTCTCTCACTCAAATAAATAAACAAGGGTTGTGTTCAAATCTATACATGTACCAAGCATTTTTCATAGTTTGAAGAAGTATTATTTCAAATACGTATGTACCAGTGTTCAAATATGTAAACAGGTGCTGTTGTGATCGATAAAATGCAGAATCATTTAATTTTATCCTTAAACACGTGGTAGCTTTTTATTTGCTTTGACATCGTGCATAGTCTCAATCAGGAGATTCTAAAAGTACAGCCATGGGGTCCAGTGTTTTGGTTTGGTTTGGTTTGGTTTGGTCCATTTGAAGGGATCCCCATATACCAGAAGATTGAGAACCACTGTAATGTACAGGATTTGGACCCAGTCTCCGGGTGGTAGGGCAGTGCACCCTGACTCCCGGAAGGAGGGCTTTCCTGGAAGCAGCCTCATCTTTTAGTTGAAGGGTTTTGCAGGCACTTCTTTTAGGTCATCATGGTCCTTGATGCAAGAAAGGCATCATTTTTGTCTCCTGTAAACGACACGATCAGGTATTTCTTCTCGGGTAGGGATGCAGAATAAGTCAATATGGATTATGTGGCAAGAATTTCAGAGCTCTGGAAAGGCCTTGCTGTCGTTTGGAATCATTCTCACTCCCTGCAATTCACTTTAGCTCAAGAATTTGATCTGTGTTGGAACAGATACCCTTGGGAAAGTCTAGTACTTCGCATTTTTATCATTGTTTATTTTTTGATGTCCACAGTGGGTTTTCAAACCTTGTGCATTTGAAATGGAGGCATATCTGCTAAAAGGGGGACAAATAAGGGACTCCCAAACCTCTGAACAGTTCATTTCTTCCGAATTTTGGTTTCACGTGCCGCTCCTCCCAAAGTTAAGCCACTATAGTGAACAGCACTGCCTTTTCGCATTTCCAAAGAAACATTCAGTTGTATGCCCCTTAGTGTTTGTGATGCACAGACCATGTGCAGCAGTGTGCTTTGGAAAACACGATGTCGGTTTTAAGTCTAGAAGGTTCTCATTTTGTAGCATCAGAAGATTTTTGTGTAGGAAAGATGTGCCGGAGTGATTCTCTACTGTTATTTCTTTTGTTCCACCAATAACTTTGTCTCAGAAATTGATTTCCTCCTTGGTCAAGAAAAATAGCTTACATTTCCAGTGGAAGACGTGTACGTGTTTACTGTCATTCTCTCTCTATTTCTCACCCCCAGTAAGTTTTGAGAAAGTTGTGCTTTGCGTCAGTATTCATGGGAATGGTCCCTGGGAGTCCACCTGGGCTGCAGGCGGGCCAGGGAAGTGTTCAGTAGAGGGCGCTCTTAGCAGTTGGGACAAGGCAATACTTCATCGTGCAGGACTGAACCGCACACTTCAGGATGTTTGGTGCCCTGGCGTCTAAATTCCAGAAGCATCTTGTAGTCATCATGACAACCAGAAGAAAACAAAACCCCCAAAACACCCCCACCCATTTCCCTACACCTCAGGGAAGAGCTCCATCCCTAGCAGAAAACCACAGGGCAGCCTCTTCCCCAAGGCAGAATCATTCCTCAAGGCATCCAGCAGGTGGCCGTGCACAAAGCTCCATGGCTTGCAAGTGGGCCCTCTCTAACTCCCGTCCTGTAGACCTCAGTTCTCCCTTCATGGACTCCTTTTCGTTTCAGAATATGTGCATGGGCTGGATGTTTTGTTTGCCCTTTAATGAGGATTCACCAAACGCCAAGGCAGGGGGAAGAGAATGCTGTGTCATTTTGCCCTGCTTGTGTTCAGCGTGGTGGCGACGTGTGTGCAAAATTGGCTTTTCCCACTGTCAAGGGCATAGGAGATATTGCAGTGAGGAATGGATCACTTTTCTTTTCCCTTATTCAGCCCTCCCAATCTTTCCAGCTGTACTTGGGCTTTCAAAGTGCCACCGATAAGCTGATGATTTTGTTTTAGGGGCTTGATAGGGAAAGGGAGATTAAATACTGCCGACTGTGCGCACCAGCGCTGTCCCCTAGGCAAATAAACAAGAGCCCTTCTGAAGGGATATAAAATTGGTTTTCCAGGCTTAACTTCCACAACTGTTTTAATAGAGCTTGTAAAAATATACTCTAATTGCTCTGTGGCACTTTTTCCATGGCGAAGATTCTACTTCAAACCCTTTATGACTCCCTTGTTCTACAGGTAGATGTTTATATTATGATAGATACCTCTAATTAGCTAAACAAGAAAAACCTACCAAATAATTCCCCACGTGGAAATTAAACCTTCTGGACCAAGCTCTCGGTGCCAGCACTGTTTCCACATTGTTTCTGATTCTCCGTGTAAGTCCGTGTACCTTCATAAATGCACATGAACCGCGACTGTCTGAAACCTGGTTCATGAAGACTCTGGGGGTCACTGACTCTGTGAATCTGCCCCGGGGATGAGAGATTGGAGATTCCAGGGCACAGGGAATGATCCTACAGAATCTGGCAGCAGATTGTAAAGGGGGCGTCGGGGCCTTCGCGTCTTCTCTGAGACGTCCACACAAGGTCATGGCTGGGAAGAGCACAGGCAGCCAGGTATGCACAGCCCAGGGGTTGGGAAGCATTACTGCTGGCTGCCTGGAGCTGTATGCAGCCTACATCTCCGAGCCGAGTGAGAGGAGCACACGCTTCTTGTTCAGATTCGGAGGCTCCCAGCGTAATAGCCTTCCTCGGTCTGAAGTTCAGCAAACATTTCATGTCACCTTCTTTCTAAGCTTCCAGGGCTTACTTCTCTCTCCTCCTGTGTCTATCTCTTCTAGGTGACAGTAATTCTATGTCACATTCCCTGAGTCCTACAGGCCAACTCCTCAACTCCTAGACTATTCTGCGTCTAGTGGAAGTAAGAGTGACCCCAGGGCCTTGTTGGAAGCTTTGCTGTGGAGATTTTCCGTGGGAATTCGGGCACCCCAGATCCCCCCCCCCCATTTCTGCAGCTTACACACAAGGTCACATTGGGCTAGAAAAGTTGGTTTTAGCCAGGCAAAATGTGTGATTTCGTAGAGGAAAAAGAAAAAAGGAAGTGAACGATTAAGATTTCTATTTGAATTATGAATATCTTCGGGGGCTTAGGCTGGACGCTTTCCCAGGCCCCCTACAGGGCTAAAGTTCTGTGGATCTAAATCAGATCCGGTCTCTGGTCTTATAAGAAGTGATGTCATTTCCCCCCATTTCTGGGCATTCGTCCCCTGGTTCCCAGACACTGGGTTCATGGACATAGTACTATAGTAGTTTCACCACACCAACGGAATTTGTTTCTGAATTGGCCAATCTACTCACATTGCATTTTTGGATTCAATACCTGGAACTTTCCATAAGCTGACTTTGAGATGACTTTGATTCTTAGACTCAAAAACAAACAAAAAGAGGCAACAGGGCAGCTAACGGAGGTACAAGGCTTCTGAGTAGAACGAGCAAGATATAAAAAGTCCCTGAGCAGGAAATGTCATAACTGACGGATGGGGGAAGAGCCAACATATTAAGGCTGATTTTTTTTCCCCAGGTCAACTTCTTTTCTGAGTACATACTTCTTTTCTCTCTCTCTCTCTCCCTTTATACACACACACACACACATAAATACTTTTATAAAACTAGATGATACATGTATAGAAATTTGTTCTATGATTTATAGCAATTTATTCTATGACTTACTATATATGTGATTCAATCTATATATAAATAGAATACATTATATATACATACACGTAGTATTCTGTATAAAATATGCATGCTATCCTGAATGTTCTGAGAGTAATGCATGTAGAGAATTAATAAAAACCACGACTCTGTGTGTAGATATGTATTAACTTTTATATGTGAATAGAACAGCCCCATATCATTAGGTATGTTTACCTACAGGTACAGGTCTTTTCATCTTAAGAATGCCAGGGGCTGTATTTTCTTCCTACTCCCCACCCCAACCAAGCATGAAAGCGTCTCCCTGAATTACCTGCCTTTGCTCTTCAAGTCTGTGGAAGGTGAGCCCTGAATCAGCCGTTGCCGCAATGCTAATGTTGACTTCACTTCTTTTTAACCTACTGGCATTTCCTAATTGTGTCATCATTTACTCATTTCCTGTGTTCTTGTGTGCATGTTTAATTTTTAATGAGGGTCTCTCTATGATCTGACTCTGTTGTTTCTTTCCAACCCAGACTCTCTTCTACCTCTTTCCTCCTCTCTCTCTGAGCCCTAAAATCTCACCTTTTTGAAACATGCAGTGTTTTTCTCCTGTTGTCACGTTTTCTTTCTCTTTTGTTTCTCCAGTCCAGAGTACCCACCGGCCTGAATTTACCTGGCCTCCTCCCACTGATATGCAGGATCGAGATCAAGTATCTCCTCCTCTGGGAGAGAAGTTAGAGGTTTTCCTTACCTCCCAGAGAAATGGTCAGCCCTTCTTTGTACTAATGTTGTCCATTGTACACGTGTCCAAAATAACACTCCATAAGCTACTTCATAGGTCTGTTTTTAAACTTGTCTCCCTTTCTAGTCTGAGCAAGCTTTATTCACTATTGTCTCCATCTCCTTGGGTTACATGTGGCACACAGTGGCTGTGTTCTGAAGCAAAGCGACTAGTGAAGAGCATTTCAGGGTGGTTCCAGTTTAACCGATAAAGGATGTATTATTTAATGTTTACGGAAAACCTCATTAATAACTGTTACTCTCAGTTAACATAGAAAGAATGCTTAAAGTTTGCATCAGAATAAATTATTATGTTGACAGGCAGGTAGGATGTGCTGTGGACTTACAAGAAATACTTTCTCTCTGTGCTGCAAAATCAATGTGACTTCTTGCTTTCCTATGGCTATAACGTACCTGACATCAGATTTTGTAATTTAGCAAGAATGACTTTGACTTTTAAACTCAATGGCAGATCCACAAAGAAAATCCTGGTTTGAAGTGAACCTGATTATTTTCCTAAAAATCTCATTTCTGGAATTTCCTTCTGTTGAACCAAAGGTATTAAAAAAATGAAATCTTAATTTTTAGTTATCATTTAGGTAAGGTCAGTCACCCCAAGTCAACTGTAAATTCCATTGTAGCAGACAAGTCATCTGCTACTGGGGAGGCAAGTCTAGAACTCCTGTATTTTCTGATTCAGCGTTCCTTTCCCCACTGATAAAATACTGAGTCTATCATCAAAGAATATGCCATCAAGTATAGAAGTAAAATACAACAAGTGTTGCAGGTGATGAATACCTTTTTCAAGTATCAATCCCTCCTCCAGCTCGACAGAGAGATGCAGGGGCAAAGATGCTGGGACAACGTTCAATAACAGCTGGCATCTGTTGAGTTCCTTTGTGTGCCAGGAAGTATAATAACTATCATATGGATATTAATTAAACTGATTTTACAGAACCCTAAGAAATAGATGGTATAATTTCCATTTGATTCATGAAATGCTGAGGCTTAGAGATATTAAGGAACAAATAGCCAGAAGGAGCATGGTCAAAAATGGGGCCAAGTCAATGAATGCAAAGTCTTTGCTCTTGACCGCCATATTATGCTTCTTCTTGGGATTGGAAGATTCTCAAAATACATCTAGTCAGTGTTAATTATATCCTAAGCATACCTAGAGTTAACAAGAGGCTGATGGAAGTTCCCGTGCTTCTTGTGTGAGGGAAGACTTTTCTTAGTGATGGACTAGAAAAAGAAAAAAAAAAATACTTTATGGGAATTCACTCTCTGTGAGCCTGGCTTGACCTCAGGCAACTTGTAGCTTCAGAGTTCTGAAAGGTCATGCCAAGCATGAACTCCATAGAGCGCAGAGGGTGGGCTGTGGACAGGGAAAGGCCACGCCTAGACCTCAATTCCTAAAAAGGGTATGCTATTTTTTTTTTCGATTCTAGGTATAATTTATAACGTGATGACCACGCTTAATACTACTGTATTATATAATTGAAATTTGCTAAGAGAATAGAACGTTAAGTATTCTCACCAACAACAACAGAAAGAAAACGTTAAATATGTGAGCTTGTAGATGGGTTAACTAACTCGAGGGTGGGAAGTCCTTTTACAAAGTATATGTGTATCAAATCATCACATTGTACAGTTCAAATATCTTACAATTTTATCTGTCCATTATACTTCAATAAAGCGGGGGGGGGAGAAAAAGGCTACATTGATCGAGGCCACTACCCCAAAGACTCATCCCTCTGTAAAGTATACCACATATACGATGCTGAAGTAAATTAATATGCCAACCTTTGATATGCCTTCTCCTGCATTCACCTCAAAATTCCAGCAAATGATTGCATGTTCATTTCCTCACTGGATTTAAGACCTGCTTTTTTGTTCCTCTAGTTACATATGCTTTTGAGTTTAAATTGCTTGGCATCCTTTAAAGTTTGCAAAGCACCATGAAAAATCACTGAAATGAAAAGCACTAAAATATGTAAATTGTTGCTATTGTTCTTAAGTGCTTCTTCACATAGGATATGATCATTTCAAAGACAAAGTAAGATTTCTTTCATGTCAACAGGGATTATGTTTACAGCATGGGATCAGTCTTCAATATAGGAGCCTTACTATGTCTATAAAGTTAAAAAAAAAAGTTGTTTAAAACTTTTGGAATTTGTGTTTCGAATTCATTAACTTCTTTCTCTTTCTTCCTGCCTTCTTTTTTTCTTCCCTCTATTTTTGATGAAAATTATGAGTTCGGAGGCAGTTGCAGAGCGTGCAGTAGTAAAATTGTCAGTAAGTAATTTTATATTAGACACTGGTTTATAGACTCTGATTTTAAAAAGCCGTTTCATTTTCTTTTAGTGTAAAATATAACAAATATTGATTTGGAAGGACATGCACTCTGCTATGTAGCACGTGAGCAAAGAGCTTAGAAGTTAATTCTTTAATATACACAGATTATAAACTGGCACTCAGAGGCACATCTTCAATTTGCTGGAAGGTTATTTTTCTGGCCTGTGGGGTCATGCTTAAGACAGTTCAGTCTTCTTTTCCCTGCCCTCTCCCCAGCTATATTTATTAAAGACGAAAATGTATTCCTGTAGCGGCCAAACAGTGACAAATCTGAGATATTTTCCCCTTTGTCTTTAAAAATTAGAAACAGTCTGATGCACTTCTGAAATCCTACAGCCTTCAAAGGCAGGGAATTTTGTTGATCTCGTATTTCCTGGTGTCTGCTTTTGGAAGCAAAATGACTACTCTCTCAGGAATCCTTCGGTCAGAGTTACGACTGATGATGTGAGTCGATAAATGCTTCTTGACCTGTGGTCAGTGTAACAGCCAGGCTCTAGGGACGCGAGGTATCTGCCCAGAATGGAGCTGTAAGCGTGGATGCAGAAGGGCCTGGAATAACATGCAGGCAAAGGAGAAGAAAGCCACCAAGAGGAGAGTGAAATTTATGGACTGGCAGGGAATTTTAAAATAAAAGGTTTTGCTTGACTTAGCTGTCACCTTTAAGGAAAGAAAATGAGATTTTTTTCAAAAAGATTATGCAAATGTTAAAGTGACCTAACCAGCGTTTGTGGATAAATCCACATTATTGTTCTAAGTCGGGTCCTGATGTGCTGGTGTACAGATAAAATGCAGATCAATTTACTCGTTGCATGATTGGCGACCACACTAATTGTGATTCATAACTGTCACCCACCATTTGTGCTATTTGAGAGCAATTCTGAGCGTAGGTAATTATGGTAGATTGCCCCTGTGCCAAGCAGACATTGCATAAATCCTTCAGCTGAGGTAAGCCTGACAAGCTGTAAGTAATAGACTGCACCTTGGAACAGATTTATATTTGAGGCCCAGTTAACAGGAGTGCTTCATACTTTTCATTTCTCAATAACTTGACTGGAACTGAGGCAGTCAGTTATTTCCCAAATTCTCCATTTTCATGATAGGATAATCAATAAAGAGCAACTATTAATTTAGAGTCACTCTCATATACTAGGACTAGACAGTTTTACTAGGATATTGATTACTTCTGTAATTTACCATGGTCCTAAATGCCAACATGATCCAGACACTTTGAAGGTCATTAGAAGTGGGTTGCTTCCTAGTGATGCAAGTTCACTTATTGGGAAGCACAAAAGCTTTGTGGTCATGACAGCTGGACGCCTTGATTCTTCAAAAAGTTGCATAATTTCACCAATCACGCATTACACCACACAGCAGAAAATAGAAGAACAAAGTTAAGAGGTGTTTTTTCTTTACGGATGGAGTTCTCCAAATGAGTTCCAGGAATGATTCTAGGCCATTGTCCTCCCATCCCGCAGGACCTTGGGTAGCCCCCCAGTTGTTAGTTTGCACCTAAGCTTTCATGGAGGAGTTTCCCACCACACTCAGATGTCATGCAAGGAGTTCTCAATAAAAAAAGTTTTCTAGGTGATACAGGTTTTCAAATCTAGTCTGCTAAAATATCCTGGACATCTCTTCCCCCCAAAGTCCCATGATTTCCCATAGGATATCCCAGATGGGACATCTTGTGATTTCTAAAATTAGATTAAAATTAAACAGAATTTATGAATTTGGTATATTATCTACCTTTCCCCAGTACCATGTGACTGTGCTAGCATTCTTGCTGACCACCTGATTTCTCCCCAAGGAGATTTGAGTTTTGGAATAATTGTCCCAGTCTTCCGTCTCCTTTATCTTTTCTTATCTCGGCCAGTGCTGAATCCTAAAAGACTTTCTCGTTTATCTCATTCCATGAACTTCTGCCACATACCTTTTAAGGGTTTCCTCAGATGGAGTGATAGGAACCAATGGCTATACCATTATTCATCAGGGTTGCTGTACTTGCATCATAGGTGGTATCTACTAATCCCTTTGCAATTATCTCAGTAGATTCCTCCCTGGCCAATCATCTATTCACCTAAAGCCAAGTGAACCTGTTTTGTTTTTTTCAACCATAACGGCTTCACATTTGGTTCAGTCCCAAACCACCAAACCTTAATACATAGCAGACCTTTTGGCTACAAATATTCTCCCTCTCCTCAACAAATCAAAACCCTTTGGTTTTATAAAACCCTACCTTTGTAATATGAAACAATAAACTGCAGTTTTAAGATTTCATATGTTTATTATATTTTGTTGTATTTGATCTTGCCTAGTTTTAAACATGCCTTTTTGAATAATTTATGTGACTTAGTTTTGTAAATGGACATTGCTAGCTCTCAACACTGTGTAATATCTGATTCATATCTACTAGGGATAAATTAGCACCACTGATGAACCAACAAAATTTGGGACTCTCTGAGATGTTGTTTGTAGCATTTTTTGAACATTTTTTTTTTACACTTTAAAACTGTGAAGAGAATAAAGACACACACACACACACAAACAATAGAGTCAGCTATTACCAAATTGGTGAAAAGTGTATATTAACAAAAACTGTGTAGGGTTAATGGTAGGAGTAGTAGATATTCAAGGCCAACATCGAAAGAGTAAAAGGCTACGTATAATACATACAATCCTGGAAGCTTAAAATCAAATCCTTTAGTAAAAAGTTAGTAGGAGATAAAAAATGAACGATTAGCGTATGTTTCCGTAAGTCTCATAAGATGTCTCTAGATGTCTATGTAGTTAGAATAGGTGCATATTTTTTTATAGACCATTGGCCATTATCTGTTTTATGAAGCTACATAAAAATAAATAAATAACGTTGTATCTTTTTTATCATGAAGTCCATTATGTTCTGTGGAAGGACAACTTACTTAATTTCAAGTATTAGAAATCTCCATGCTTACAAATACATGTAACCATATATCACTGTTGATGAAGATGCAGTGAAAAATGGTTGAACATATTTAAGAATTTTTCAAGGTTATACAAGGATGTCAGTTTTATTCCCCTAACCTTAATGTGTGTTGTTTAGAATCTAAACTTAAAAAAAAAAAAATTAAGATGAGTATAATCTACATTTCCACCTATAGGTGTTCAAGAAGATAGAATCATATTGAGAAGGCTAAGCTTAACCACTAAATTAATATATGCCTCAGATTACATGCACTACTCTTGGTGCAGGTTAATCTTCTGGGGGTAATTATGGTCCCGTTTAACAAAAATTCACAATGGTGAATTATAAGGTATCCTAGAGATGCAGAGATACAGAACGATTAATGAGTCCCAAAGGTGTCTTATCTGATTTTAGTGCTAACCTCTTAAATGTAAAATCATCACTGTGATCCCTGTTGAGAGAATGTTTATTTTATGGAATGCACCCATGCCTCCAAGAATAACAGTGCTATTCTTAAGTTGTATCACTTTTCGTGAAAGTTAACTTTTTGATATGATGAAAAAAAGTCACCATTTGTGCAACTCAGTCTCTGAGCCCAAATGCAAGCCTGTCACCCATGTGAGTACAGCACAGCTCAATGACAGATGAGCCATTAAGTGACTCAACACGACACCTGATGGGGACTTACGACATCTCACTCAAATCAGACCGTGGGTGTTGTAAGGTTTTGGTAAGGTCCAAGGTCAGTTTGCAAGGGTGAAAACACTGTGCTCTAAGTTGTTTAGGTTCCACTATAGGCTTTCTGTTCCTATCAGCTCTTGAGTTTATAACAACTACTTGCAGACCATCATTCAACAAAAGGAGTGGATCATTAGAATCAAGGTATTTTGGCTTTTTTCTTTTTCAGTGACAATTTTTAAAAAAATGAAGGAAATTTTTGAAATCTACTGAGTATTTAGACATATGACCAGGACATAGTGCTACTGATAATGGATTTTGCATGTGTACTTGGCGTGGAGGTCTGAAACATTTCCTTTGTGAAAAAAGTCAAGTTAATCAATTTTATCAAGTCAGTTATATTAAAGTTGATCAATTATTAAGTTAATTAATTTTATTAAATTAAAAGATTATTGTGTATTACATTATGTCCAAGGAAAATTATTTTAAATGAACTTGAATTTGGGGAAGGAAAAGGAACGATGATGCAAGGAGATACTGTAAATATTCTCACCATCAAATCACCATTAAAATATTGAGGTATTTTATAAGAACTTTTACAAAAGAAATACTGGTTTTGGACAGTTTGCTAACACAATCTTGTAAAATAATGTTTCACCTGACCGGCTTCATTCTCATGAAGTAAAACACATATATTTAATTATCTTCTTAAGTGTGGCTTGAGACCTGATATATACAATTGTTACTATTGGCCCAAAGGATCAGCTTACTTTCGATCACTCATTTTAGCTCAGTGGACACCCTTGATGGATTCAACAATAAAATGCGATGCTGCAGAATGCACTATTTTTAACTCGGTGACGGTGACATTGGGCTCACTTGGCAGTGTTTGGGCTGAGTTCCCTAGAACTAGTGTTGATTATCGTTTCTTGAACATTAGTCCTCAGGGACATAATTGTTATTTTTCTTTTAATAATCAGTATGCTAAGCGTTAGATGACTGAGAAGCTACTGCCGGAAAAGAGATATGCCATAATGAAGGTATTCCTTTTCGAGATAATTTTAGCTGCTTATCAGAGTAGCAGCAGCTGTATTTTGGACTTAGGGTTTCTATTTAATGCACCATGAAAAAGCAACAAGTACTCCACCAGAAAATCATATTTTGTTGAAAGAAGTAAAGCAAAATGAGCTCAGTTCTATACTAAGGGATCTTAAAACAGGGAAAATTTAACTTGGTAGTGTATTTTTTTCAGTGTTTTGAGTCACTTTTTTTTCTTTTCTTTTTTTTTTTTTTTTTTTTTTTTTTTTTTTAGTTTGTACTTGTATATTGCTTCAGAGTAAAAATATTTTTGGAATCCTTATCAGTCAGAAAACATCTTCTTCAATCAAAATTAGTTGGACTCTGTAGCTAAAATAATCCTGTTTTACTCGTTTGTGGAATGGCTGTTGAGGCTTTATTTTTGTAAGCAAATGGCAAATGCTTGCTCCAATGTATAGCTGATGCAAATTAAGTGTATCCTCTATTTCACAAATGAAGGGAGAATTATTGGAAACGCTCTTCCCCTGATCAGTAAAAACTGATTACCATCAAAGAAGGGCCTGATTACTAACCACCAGCTTAGTGTTTACCCAGAACATCTGGCCAACTCAGAGGGGAAAATTTGCTGAGCTTAAAAAATGTTTATTCCAACTTTCAACTCATGCATGTATAGAACACAGATGAGGAAACATCTGATGTCCTTCGGATTTCTGTTGTTAAACAAATGTAACTCATCTTCAAGCAAAAATTGAGTAAGCTTTCTTCCTCATTGATTTGTCTCCTTAAGCTCTTAAGTAACAGGACTAGAAAAGAAAGCGTAAGAAAACCAAGAGTGATTAGAGCCCTTAAAAATATCTGAAGGATAATTTTGACTTTACATCTCTTCACATACACTTTGATCTGGGTGGACTTTTATTATTTTAATTCAACTTACATCGTTGAGTGCATGCCACATTCAAGGCACAGAGCCGAGTACTTACTGGAGACCATGAGCTCAGGACCTACCCATGGCTTGACTGCTACCCTGTTGCTCTGATTTACACCGTCTGTGGCTGGCACAGGTCCTCCCACCCCTTAGTGCTTGGTTAGCTATTACTAACCTGCAGAGTAAATGACTCTGATTAGTGTTGTTTGCCCTGAGAATCCTTCCTTGACCATCTAAGATTAGGTCCGTGGAGTCATTAAGGTTATCTGTTCCTTGGCATGTATAGTTGGCATCAAGATTTCTTGTCTGCTTCCTAATCCTCTTCCCCCCAGCCTGTAAATTTAATTCAGTGACTATATTTTCATTCACTATTGTATTACAGGCCCCACAACTGAGCCTGACATATATCAAGCACTCAGTAAATATTCATTGAATGAATGAATGAATGAATGAATGAATGAATGAATGAATGAAACAAACAAACAAACACCTCCTATATCCTCAGTGTGGTTTCATCTAGGACAGAAGGTGTGTATAAAAATGACAAGATGGCGAAGCAGAGTAAGGGAAGTGCTAAAAGAGAAATATGAAAAGAGTGAGTGTGTACATGGTCATAGCCACCAGGACATTCTTCATAGAGCAATCGATTTGGGGGACAAATGCTGGGCTATGTAGGCTACTAATAAGAATTGTATTCTTTTTAATCCAATCTTCTTATTTTAACTTAATTTTGAAAAAATACATATTCATGGTAAAGTAGTCAGTCTTCAGCCCTCTTTGAATTGTTCTCCACAATGTTTTCTTCAGTGTCTTTCAAGAAAGGATGCTCTTTTACCAGATTCTGACCAGGCAGCTTCATTGGATTACTTTTTCCCACTACAAAAGTGGGATTTAAACCCTAATTTCCAAAAACTTAGTAGCTAGCTAAAATTAGCATGGATTTAATGCTCTGGGTCAACTTAAAGTGACATGTGAACATTGGCTTAAAAAAAAAAAGTTTCTAAATCCTGTAAATCTCGGTGGGAATTTTTCATTGGCTCGTTCTGTTACAATCTTTTTCTCAGGGATAAGGTTTTCTAAGTCAATATTTTCCTAAAAGCCTGCCCTTTTGTCTTCCACTAAATATGGTAGTCTTTGTTTCTTCAATGACCACGTGAGAACAGAAGGAAAATTTCTTCTCAGAGAAGACAGAGCAAAGGAATACATACTTCTTGCCAAAGGTTATCACAGCGTAATAGCATGAAGGAATGTCCACTTCTCTAAACAGCGTGTGCTATGCTTTCTGAGGCTGACACCATTTCTTTAGGCTCATTAAATAGCTGGTAAAATGATCCAGGTTTGAGAGCAACGCGAGCTGTGAGAGCCTGCCACAGATGGCGAACAAGGAGTGATGGAGGGCAGCAGTGGCCTCTGGGAGAAGTGCTCAGAGTCAGGGGGGATCCCCCTCTCTGCCACTGCCTGCTCTCCTGCCTCACGCACTGCTTTCTTCTCTCACTCACCTCCCCCTGACATGGGCTTGCCCACCTCTTTCCTCCACCCCAACCGACCACTTCCATATTTGTTAATTAGCATTCTTCTCTTGTACTCATTCACTTACTTTTACTTTATTTCTTTGCTCCTGTGCTCTAGTTCTTTTGGGCGTGGCTTGGCACCTCCCCCAGACAGGAATTCAGTTGAAGGCAGACAGGTTGGCATGCATGCGTGAGCTCTGAATAAGTAAGTGCAGGCCTGGGAAGGCTGATTCATACTTCGTCGCTACCCTCGAAGTTCAAGTCCGTGCTGTCCAGCTTTGGTGTGCATCAGCATCTAATCTGGGAAACCTGTTACAGCAAAAGATGCTTCGGCTCTACCGCAGACCTTCTGGGGCTTAGATATCTGTGTGTATTGAGCAAGTAGCTGAGAACTACTTAGCTTTAGGGGGCGGGGCAGCCTACCAGGACTGAGGGCTATCCCGGGCTGCAGGCTGAAACCAGGACACTCCAGAGCCAATTGGGACAGTGGGTTGCCCTATTTAGGGACAAAGACCGGAGCCAAAACCAAGTCCACCTATCCACCTTCTTTCAATCCTAATTATTCTTAAAAAAAATTCTCATATGGATATAAAATAGACCTATAACTTATTTTTATTTTTTAGATATGCCTCAGTTATTCCATGGGTTTATATATATATATATATATATATATATATATATGCAGCAATCTCATAACATTGATTTTAGAATTATATGAGATAAAATATGTAAGGTGCTTAATATAGTGCCTAATTCCAAGTGCTCAATAAATATTAGCTATTAATTCTCTCTTTTAATGCCCAAAGGTCCTTCCTTCTTGCCTTCTTGAAATACTAATCTCTGGTGAAGGAGGAATCTCACGGGTCTTCTAAGCCGGCAACCAGTCCAATACATGCCGCCATTTCTTCCAGCAGAGGAGCTGAGCCATTTTATACCATCTCCTTCAGAGCTGGGCCCTCTGCTTTACTCCCTCTCCACTCAGTGGCTGCTCCTGAGGAGACTTGCCTCCTCTGTACCTTCGTCAGGTTTAGAGGCTTCTCCACACTCACCGCAGGAGGAGAGGGAGCTTTCTCACTTCTTTCTGGATTCTTCTGTGGATGCTGATTTTTTTCAGTGCATATCTCTTCCAAAACACAGTGATTGCTGTCTGAAATGTGCAGAAGTCATCTTTCCAACTTCTCTGCCTAGTTCTCAGCACTTCAGCTTGGGGTTAATAGTAAACCAAGACCCACTTCTTCTAGAAAATAATCTTTTCTGTCCACATTCTTTCTTCATCAAAGAAGGTTATAGACTTATTTGGCCCTTATTTAAGCAGCGTTCATCATTAGGATGGTTCATAATTTGCTGATCAGTTAAAACACAAAACAAAGGACAGCCATCTAGGTAGAAGAGAATGCACATTAGAACCTACCCTCCCCCTTCCCCCCCACCTCAGGTTCCCCCTGAATCCTCAGTCTCGGGCGCCTACATTGGTCTCAAACACCATGGTCTTTGCTCATCCTGTCTGTTTTATGCTTCACCTAATGCGTATGCCGAGGGACTGCTGGCCTTCCCCATCCCCAGAATAACCAAACATGTCATCTGTACCAGCAAGTTGTTTCAGTCGCTTTGAAGGAAATTAAGTAGCATACAAGGTCAGGAAGTAAGTCCGTGAACTCACTGGAAACACAACCCAAGACGCCAGACGCCCAGCCCTGAGCATTGCACTAGGTCATGCTTCCTCCCTCCGTGCAAGGCTGCCCACGGCAGGAAGAACTAGAGAGCAAGCCTCTAAATTATACATGACTGTTTGTCTCATTTTCCCTCCGTGGCTAATTGAAGATGCAGGGGAGCACTGCTTTCCTGGCTTCCTCTCTCCTGTCGTGTCTTCGGTCTCATCAGTGATGGGGAGGACACTCTGCACTGTCGTTTCATTAGGGGTCCAAAGAGCTTAGTGGGCTTCTTCTGTGTCTGGACTCACACTGAGGTCTGCAGTTCATTCTTGGTTTGTTTACTGTTTTCGTCGGAAAGAAATAAACAAGTAACGTTTAAAAGTCAACCCCAGGAGATTTGGAGTTGATAGGAAAGGATCGTGGATGACAGAGGAGAAGCCATCACAGTATGCAACCAGCAGCCAAGGACAGTGGTGGAAGCTCCCAACCCTGATGAATTTTTTAAGTGTGGAGGAATCAAACGTGGAGTAGCTTTGACAATAAAAGTTGGGAGTTTGTTGTACCTTGTTTAGTCTGAAGATTAGGACTCTGGAGGGTCGAGCCAAGTTGCCAAAGCCGAGGTTCTGCCTGGGGCAGTGACTGACGAACTGTATTTTTAAAAGAGAATTTGTCCATATCGGACAATCTGCTTTTTGCATATAGTCATCATGGCATTTCCTTTTCTACGGTATTTGTTCGGGGATCTTTGAGAACGAAGCACCTAAACTATAAATAAAATGTCACTAATGATAAAGAAAACTAATAACATCAACTCACACTGGATAAAGGTAGGATGACTCATTACTTCTGGATACTTTTTGCTCTATTTACAGAAATACCAGCATTGCTTAGGTTTAGGGCTGTCTGTGAAAAACACATTTTATCGCCCTCTTCCAAAAGAGTCGTTGATTATTACGTTGCACAATAGACTTAAAATGCTCATTCGGATTTGCAGCAGCTAAAGCCCTGTTCACTCCTGTCTTACATATAATATGGAGTGTGTGCACAGTATGGAATTTGCATGGATAGAAATGAACGACTTCAATTGGAAAGTCTTAACCTTGGACGCCTGGTGGGTGGTGAGGCACCATTTGAGAGGGCAGTGATGTAACAGGTGTGTTTTGGGGATAGTAAAAGGCAGTGCCTGCAGAACGAAGAGAAAGAAGAGGCAAGAAGCGTGGGTCACCACTTCTGTAATTCTTTATGTGGGAAAAAACAAACAAAAACAAAAGCAAAGACAAAACAAACAAAATGTTGTCATGATAGATGCTGGGGTTGAAGAGGGAGTAATAGAATTCCAGATTGTCAGTCCTGCATGGGCTTTGCTGGTCCCATTCTTCTCATTCTTCAGATGGGGATCTGTCTCCTGAAAAGCTGAGAGGTCAGTGTCTCTCCACAGTGTTGCCTGCAGACCCAGAGTCTGGAGTTCTTGACTCCCTCCCTCTTCCTTTTTTCTGATGACATGCTGTCTTTAGGAATGAATGGGACACTAGGGAAAGTTGGAGTCATGTCAAATGTACGCATTCTTTCTTTTCAGGGATTATATTTTCTATCGCTTACATTGTGAGACATTTTTTTCTTCCATTTCTTCCAATATATAGTAGGTCATCATAGTTAGAGCACTGCTTATCCTTGCCAAGAAAGCTCTTATATGAAGAATTTAGCTAAAAACAAAGAGAGAATAAGAAATGGAGATAGTTTTAAGATAAAGTAGTAAAGTGCCACTCTAGTTAGTATATTTACTTAGCTCATGTATACAGTTCAACTTCTTTATTTAGCTTTTATATACCAAGAACTGGTCAAACAATATTTAAAATAGTCCATGTCTCCTTTACTTCTGTAGGATTGAAGGGTTCCCAGGGACCCTTAAATTGCCTCTGTGCCAAATTCCTTGGCGAATCAGAAGCTGAGCCACTTCTCTTTTGTGGTTTTCTCACCTCCTTTTCATTGGCTCAGTCCATGGCCTTTGACAAGGCAGCGCCTTTGCAGGATATCATCTGTGCTGTCCGTAACCATCAGACCATTTCCTGTCCTACTGTCCCCACCAGCGTGTCTTCTTGTTAGGCTGTACTAGGCACGCACTCTCTGAAGAGTACTCTTAGCTCTGGCTGCTGTAACAAAGGACCAAAGGCGGGGTGGCTTGACCCACAGGAATATATTTCTTACAGTTCTGGAGGCTGGGAAATCCAAGATCAAGGTGCCATAGATTTGATTCCTGGGGAGTGTCCTCCTTCTTCCACGGTCTGCAGATGGCTATTATCTCGTGGTTTTCTCTCAAGACAAGGAGTGTCACTTCCTAACTCATCCTCTTCTTAAAAGGACACTAATCCCATCAAGGAGGCCCCACTTTCATAATCTCAATTAATTTAACTACCTTGCAAAGGCCGCACCTGCAAATACTTTCAAAGTGGGGGTTAAGGCTTCCACATAGGAATTTGAGGGGGTGGCACATATTTAGTCCACAACAAATGCCCCTGGGGATGCTGGCATCAGATTCATTAGAAAGGTATAGAATGGGAAGCCCAGCTTGCCAGTCAGGCAGCTTCAAGACTTCTCTTTAGGCAGAGCCCTTGCAGCAAACAGTCCGTAGTGCTGAAAGATCTCTTTTGTCCCATGGCTGCCTGCTCAGCTACAAGGGGGTAAGTGCAAACCAGGCAGTCAGCAGAGGGGGCCTTGGCTCAGATAGCCCCAATCCCCAGAGCGCCTGATGTTTCCAACAGATCTGCAGGCATGGTTGCTGTTGTGTATGACAAGGGCTGTGACACAAAAGTCACCATGCCCAGGAATCCCCAAAACTAGGAAGACCACCCTGGGATATTTACAGTTGAATTTCTAGTTCCTCCAGGACTAGACCCAATTTTCCAATCAGGGTCATTTTTCCCGTAGGTGCTATTCCTAAGGAACATGGTATATACCAAGTGACGGGGGGAACAGAGCTTCAGCTTTCACTGAAGGTCAAGTTCTCAATGAGAAAGGAAAAAGACTTCTCGTAACCATTGGCCAACACTCCTGGATTGGTGGACACCGTTTCTTCTATCTTACTTCTTTTCAGGGCCATTGCTAAGAACACTGGATTATTTGGGGAAGTTATCCCAAAGTGCTTTGTACTTTTACCTTGATCAGGAGATAAGTTATGCTAATAGTATACACTTTTCTCCCAGCTCTCCTTAGCATATTACTTTTACCAGAATCCCAGACGCTAATGACACACTTGATGCTATATTTAGTAAAAATCATTTATAATACCTGCATGATGGATTAACTTTTACAGGAACTCTTTTTAATAATATAATGTTGTATTCTGAGTAACAGCCTAATGCATAAATTAAATAAGTTAATACGGAGGTGTACTCATCATAGTTATAATAAGCGTTGGTTCATCAGTAAGCATCTGTTTAGAAGGCCCAGTGAATCATGTCCTGTTCTGGGCTCTGGAAATTTATGGTGAAAAAGACAGAAAAAAACGTCTTTAAGGAGCTTGCATTGGACTCGGGAGAGACCATCAACAGGTTTCAAAAGTAATACGATTTCAGTTAGAGTCACGTGATGCAATAGACAGGGGACAGAATGGGGTGGGCTGGGGTGTCTAGGTGTGGCAGAGGAGTGAGGAATGGCTGATTTAACCAGAAAGATCCAGGCCAGCCAAGGCCCGTGGGAGGAGGTACCAACTGAGTTGAAGCCGGAAGGGTTGAGAAAGGGACACCCCTGCCAAGTCCAAGGGAGGAACATCCCAAGAGAGAAAGGAACAAATGCCCAGAGAAAGAAAAGTACTTGACATGCACCCTAACTGTGATAGCAACACTTACTGTACTTATGGCCAATAATTACTGAGCTTACCGTGTGCCTGGCACTGTGCTAAGTACTTATGCCCATTATCTCATTTCTTTTTCAAACCATGCACAAGGCTTTACAGATGAGAAAACTGAGCCTACAGAGGTGGGGCGACATGCTTCAAGTCACATAGGTTTTAGGTTTCATAGCTGAGACTTGAGCCCAGGTCCAAGGCCGAGATTCTAAAGCATTCCCCTCGAGCCAAACATAGAGTTTTCTAGAATCAGATTGTTGTCACTGCCTTCAGCCTTGCTCTGCTTCTGAAAAGCTGAGTGAGGCTATGAAAAAGAAGATGCCAGGAGTGATCAGGGAGAAATAAAAAGCACATGTATTTGGCCAAGCAAGCATTACTTTGCAGTCTATTAGCTACAGTTAAATATTTAACACCTTTGAAAGCTCTGGGTTGATGACATTTTCAAATTGCCAATTTCTGTTTACTTTGGGGCAGACGGCAACATGACTATATTCAAGATCTGTCAGCCTAGCCTTGCTCTGCTGAAACAGAGAGCTTCACTCTTAACACCCAAGGCAGAAGTTGGCTAACATTGTCTAAACAAACCGGTTTCAACAGAATTTTAGAGTTACTCAGAGATATATTGCTGTCAGAAAATATTTCTCTGAAAAGGCACAAAATTCTGCAGCATGACTCATTATTTGCTGACTGTTTTTGTAGGCAAATAACGGGCTTTTCAAAATGGAGGGCTGCAGCCAGAAACAATAAACCCCCTTTGGAAAACACACAATTCAGTTTCATTTGCCTTTAAACCCCCTCTTTTTTTTCCCATTTGTACTTTTCTTTTTTTCCATTTTAACGAGCGTTGGCCTGGAGAAACAACCCAAACATCTCTTCACAGATAACTATTTTAAAAGAACATAATCTAGGTAATGTATCAAAGCTATACTTTACAGATTTGGGGGGGTGAATTTCTTATACTAATATTAATAACAATAACAGCTCATATGTATTGGACCCTCACTATGTGCAGACACAGGGCAAAGCACTATGTCAGCAACCTGAAATAGACACTGAGCACATTCCATTTTACAGATGAAGAAGCTGAGAGCAAGAGACCAAGTCTCTTTCATCCGTTCACTGATCTATCTCCAGAAGAATGTGCATAGTATCTCCTGTTGAACCCCGATGTCACATTGGGATCATGAACTAATAATATCTGGATCCATTAATATATTTCTCTGGTTGATATTTTCAAGGTACGTTCAGTTGCCTATATTCTTTTGGAAGGCCGGAAAACATTGGTGCTTCTGCCCTTGGCTTCACTAGAGGAAGTCTGGAAGGCCCCACGTGGTAGGCAGTTACTAGGTCAATCGCGATGCTTGTGTGTGCTACTAAACATGACATAAAAACATCTCATTTAGGCTTGCCTTGTTCCTGTTAAACCATCATACCCATCCCCTCCCTGTTGACTGGTTGGTAGGCATTCAGAAACGGCAGGTGGTTGTAGAAGTGAGTAGGATTTGGGACCTTCCTCTACCAAATAATGACCAGCCACACAGCGTAAGTACAGTTAATGTTACAGTTAAACACATTGGCGCAGTTTTGTTTCCCTATCCATAGAGATACCTCTAATAATAAGGATTGGGACTTAAACCCACATCTGGCTGAGTTCAAACCCAGTGGTCCAAAAAAGACGCACTTCTCATTGGTCATCCTTCTGACCCCAGTGTAGCTTCCTAGCTGGCTCCTCCATCATTGCAAAACCATAGATAAAGGGGTTTTAGACTTAAGTGTTCAAGCAAATGTTCCTTTCCTCTCCCAAGTTCCCTTTTTATTCTTTCATATTTTCTCCCCTTTTCTGGGTTCTTACCTCCTTTCTTCTGGCACTTCTTTGTATTTCCTAACTCTTATGTTACCTAAGATTGACGCTTCCTGGCAATATTGCCTAAGCCAAGTTAAGCCTTTCCATTTGCCCTGGTAACTCTCCCAGACCCAGCAAATCACATCCTGCCTTTATTCAGCATTCCTGTGTGCTCCAGTGCGACTTCTTTGTTGCCAACGAGGTTTTTATTGTTTGCTTAACAAAATTATTTCATTAAGTGAATGGCTTTACGGATTCATTTGGTTTTATTAGTGGCTTGGGAAAAAGATATAGAGCTTTTGTTAGAATACGTCAAAAAAGGGGATCTGTACCTATATAGACATTATTTTTTATGATTTATTTCCCTGAATAGTAATAAAATTATTTTATAGGTTTACTTTAATACATTTAATTGCTGCCTTGAGAATTCCAAAGCTAATACATCCAGTGGTACTGCTAATGTCTGTTACATTCCGGATCAGTAAACCAGTCATCTATGAATCAGTATCTAGATCTACAGATCTTTAGGTCTCCATCTGCATGTATACGTGGATTTATATCTATATCTTACACCAACTAGGAGTACTCTTTTATCAACTTTGAGCTGCCGTATTAAAAAACAAAAAAACATAAAAACAAAAAAAAACCTACTTCCAACTAAAATATATTAAGGGAAGAGCAAGTTATCAAGTCTACCGGACTTTCATTTATAACGCCAGAGGAACACTCAGTGTAAGTGAGATCTTGAAAGAGGAGTCAAAGGTGAACTTTTTCAATGCTGGTAATTAATTCTTGCTTTGCATAGGCTAATTGAGGGCAATCATTGAATACTTGATGTCATTTCATTTCCTAGCTGTCAATGGGACTACAACCTGCTTTTTCTGCTAAATCTGTTAACCTCTGTGCTTCCCTTTGCTGGTAGAGGGATGTTAAAGATAGAGGGACACCAAGAGCTTTGTTCTTTTTTTGTGAATGTCAGTATTTTTCTTTGATAGAATGCTGTTCTCCTTTGACAGATTTTTCTTTTGCTAACATCTCTGTTAAGGCACACACACAAACACAAAACAGCAACATATTTTTGCACTTTGGGGACCAAAATGAGTCAACTAGAGGGTGATTTCATGGACGGTCGGCTTTATGTTGCCAATTAACCAGTGCTCCAATACATGCAAATACATTCGATAATTCACTCAGCAAATGGTGACTGGAGTATCTAAGAGGTTATAAGTATTGTGCTAAGTATTGGAGAGGTGAGAAAGGTGATGGTCATCCTGCCTTCAAGCAGCTGAGATACCAATGTTGAGGTTGAGGTGACATCAGTGCACCTATTTGGATGTAGCTTTTGTCATTACTGGTAATTTTCTTGGATACCCACTTTCACAGTTATTGAACCTGTCCCTCTTCCAAGCTTCTATCCTAGAACAAGTCACTATGTTACCTTCCCCAGCCCCTTTCACTAGCTCTTCTTTTCCTTAGTCCTCCCCCCTGCCCAGCTAAATCCCATCCCTTTATTTTTCTTTGCTACTCTGTTTCTTATTACCATGGAAAAATGTATTAACACAAAATAACTGGATTTTATGTGATATAATAGATTTTTTTTTATTTCTGTTTGACCTTCTTGAGTGCAAGTTTACTTTTGGATGATCAGTGTGTGTGAAGTATTGTTATAGGCACAGCATAAAAATGGGTCTATAAAACCAAATATATTTTCAAGGGTCTTACAGACTAAAAGAAATATGTAATAATACTTCCTTTAACTATGTATTCTTTACTAACAAAAGGCTTTCATGTGCATTGCTTTGATCCTGGGAAGACTATAGGAATTATTCTTATTTTGTGAATGAAAAGCAGGGGTTCAGAAACAATTAATTGACTTACCCAAGTTAAGGGACGGTGACAGGGATATGTACTTGTGCACGTCTAGTGTCCTTTGCACCACGTTCGCATCCTGAAAACGTACGTGTTAATAGCATTTGAAATTGTCACTATGAGGAACATAGGGAAGGGCTTACTTGGCAATGTTGAGCCCATAAAGCCAAGTCCTATGTATTGATATACGCTTTGGGTTTCTGGATTGGCTGGATACATTTGCCTTGACGGCCATGTCTCCTTTCATCAAATAACTCAGAGAACTGTAGCAAATCCAGATTGAACAAATCACTTTTCCTCTAAAAGATAATTGATATAAATATTTCTGGTTTTTTTTTTTTCTTAAACACTTGCCAATTTCAATCACACCATATGTCTAGATTTAGCATTTTACTGTTTGTTTTGTTGTTTTTTCTATGTGATAAACAGCAATATTCTTCTACTCTATAAAGACTATTCTGTCCTTTTCTTCAGATTTCCCAAATGTATGCACATGATCCCCTAGAACAAGAAGACTATACTCTTCTCCATTGTCAGAGTTTGTAGTAAAGGGTTGAGGACATTTTTCTTTTCCTTATAAATCAAAGGATTGCAAGTTACCTTACAAAAGAGAAATTAGACCCAAATTGTATAATTACCTGCCAAATATAATTTTCTTTCTCATATTGTTTTTCAATCCAGTGTGTTATTTATATCATGTTCTATACATAGTTTTGTGTGTTCTTTGAGAGAGCGAACTGAGACTACTGTCTTTATGACCTACCCAGACCTTACTGTGGACAACACAGCAAAGCAACTAAACACATTGGGTTGAACTTATTCGGCTTTAATCAATGTTCATCACGATTTTTCTTTTGTATGAACAATATAATTTTTATCCAAAAAGTGCTTTAATATATTTAATGACATTCTAAATCGAGTTTGCTTCTTCAACTCTTTCTGGTGTCTATAGTTAAAAATTGTCAGCCACGTGTTCGTTATTCATAAGAAGTCTAGAGATAACGTAGAAAAATAATACAAAGCCCTAGAGGATTCATATACCAGTAGAGTACATCACTTGCCTGAAGTTCAGGTAATGCCGCAACTGGATTGGATAGAGATAGATTGCATCCTCTCTTGTCCCCCACAATGTGATGACATTCAGTTTCTCTGATTCAGTTTCAGAGATCACTTTGTCATTCTCAAAACAGTCAAATGACTTATGTTTAGTATAATCTCTGTGTCCCCTTTTCTGTGTGGGTCATTTCTTTGTCCTCTTGCCAAACAGGGATGATAAATCCCTAGCAGTTGTGAATACAGAGTTTGGAGACCACCTCCTCTCCTGATTTCTGCAGAGGTACCATATACTTAACTTAGGATTCGCTTGGACAAATGACAGTCTCTGTCATCTGATGGACGATGAGACTCTTTCACTCTAGAGAGAAAGACTATTCTGGGCTTTTCTTCAGATTTCCCAAATGTGTACATGTGATCCCCTGGACTGGGAAAACTATACTCTTTATACTGGCAGAGTTTGTAGTAAAGGATTAAGGACATTTAAAAAAAATAATAAATCTACAGAATGCAAGTTATCTTAAAAAGAGAATCAAACCCAAAACCTTTTGGAAGAGTATCAAGATCAGGAGAAGTTAGGTAAGAAAAAAGCAAAAGTAGTCCAATAATGTTTAATTGGGCATAATGGTCACTGAGAAATAACGAAGAAGAAAAATAAATGCGGATTCAAGATCAGAAAAATACTGACAACAATCTTTTTCTCAAAATGTGAAGAAAACATGTACAACAGCAACTCAGAATGAAATACATCTGTGCGCTTACGTGTATGTGTATCAAATTCATTAACTAAACACTTTAAAAAAGGTAAAAAAAAAATGTTTTTTTCCTCAAGAGTACATCACCATAGGCTACCCACATCGTCAATTACATTCCTCCATATCAGATTCTAGTAGCTATTGTGAACAATTAGCTCAGCCACCATTGTGGATTTATTTTTTTCTCATCTCTTCGTCTTCAGATGACCCCTGGCTTAGTTGAATTGTTAAAAACAGCATATAAAACAGCCCTGAAGCCCTCTCTAAACTGGTGCACAGCGTTCTTCATTATTAAACAGCTGGTGCTATTGCTATATGAAATGTCATTAAATTAACCTTCATGGCTTTAATGCTTCAAAAAAAAAAAGTAGATTTTTAAGATATAACTTCTGCCCTTATCTAATAACATTTCTATTAAGGATATAGCATTGTTGATGTTTGAAACAAGTCTTAGAGAGTTGATTAATCTGCAATTTGCCCTTATCTTTGAATCTTTATTTTGGGCTTCACCTTTATTTTTCTTTGCTACTCTGTTTCTTATTACCATGGAAAAATGTATTAACACAAAATAACTGGATTTTATGGGATATAATAGATTATTTTTTATTTCTGTTTGACCTTCTTGAGTGCAAGTTTATTTTTGGATGATCAGTGTGTGTGAAGTATTGTTACAGGCACAGCATAAAAATGGGTCTATAAAACCAAATATATTTTCAAGGGTCTTACAGACTAAAAGAAATATGTAATAATACTTCCTTTAACTATGTAGTCTTTACTAACAAAAGGCTTTCATGTGCATTGCTTTGATCCTGGGAAGACTATAGGAATTATTCTTATTTTGTGAATGAAAAGCAGGGGTTCAGAAACAATTAATTGACTTACCCAAGTTAAGGGACGGTGACAGGGATATGTACTTGTGCACGTCTAGTGTCTTTTGCACCACATTCCCATCCTGAAAACGTATGTGTTAATAGCATTTGAAATTGTCACTATGAGGAACATAGGGAAGGGGGCAAAGGCCATCAATGCCACTAGGACTGACTGTATGTGATGGTTCCACAGATTAAGGTGATGTAATCTTCTAAGTCTATCTAAGCGGCCTGTTTGAGCCATAATATTAGACAGAGGACAAATAAGCCAGGGCTAATACGTTAACAAGATCTGGTATATAACCCTTTCTAAGTGTATACAGAAGTAAAATGTCTTTTCTTTTAGGGTCAGCGTCTTTGGGAAAATAAAATATCTATTTCTAAAGTAACAAAAATTTTAGGGAGTCACATAATAAATGTCCATGGTCACACCACTCATCACTGAGACTCTCCCAAGTCATATGCAGTATCTCAAGCTGTACTGGAAAGTTCCATATTCTCCCACCCACCACACTTCCATCATGCAGCCTACGTTCCATTCTAGATGCTTCTTTCCCAACCCCTCAAGCATATTTATGCCTCCGTGCTTTCAGTGATTCTTTCCCTCTTCCTAGAATAATCTTGCTGTTTATTGCCGTTTCTGTGAGGGTGATTCATTCTCCGGGATCTTTCTCAATTGCCTCACTAATTGCCTTGGCCCCTTTGTCCCAGTAGCATTTGGTTTATACCATAAGATTTTAAGTAGAAATTCTAAGCTCACACAATGATTAGCTGTAAATGTTCCAGGGTCTTTGACCCTACTGTGCAGCGCTCATGGCAGTGTCCCTGCGCCTGACATAATACCACCTACGTAAGGTGCTACCTATAAACTGAATCTTTCTTTAATGGAATCACACAGAGATAATCAGAGGGAGGGTGGGGGTTGAAATAGGGTGACAAATATAATAATAGGCTTTATTCATGACTTAGAAAGAGTGATTTTTCTGGGTGTAAGAACTGTTAGAAGTACATGTTTCCTGGGGCGCCTGGGTGGCACAGCGGTTAAGCGTCTGCCTTCAGCTCAGGGCGTGATCTCAGAGTTCTGGGATCGAGCCCCACATCAGGCTCTCCCACTATGAGCCTGCTTCTTCCTCTCCCACTCCCCCTGCTTGTGTTCCCTCTCTCGCTGGCTGTCTCTATCTCTGTCGAATAAATAAAATCTTAAAAAAAAAAAAAAAAAAAAAAAGAAGTATGTGTTTCCTGTGGATCCAGCTCACAGAACAGGGAGACCTGAATATTTGCTTCTCCTTGACTGGACGAGAGGCTCGCTGTACAGATATTTTGGCTACTGTTTGCTTCCTTCCCTCTAGACTATTCCGTCTGTACTTCTGGATACTTCTAAAGAGCAGCCCTCCTCTTCAAAGCATAGGGTTTCAGTTCTGCTCCCACTAACTTCCCACAAAAGCACAAACCTTTCAGCTTCTCTCTGAGATGCAGAATGAAATTTCTCAGGTCAGGGTTTGTTTTGAATTCATTTTAGCTGCTTCAGGAGGGCCACTGCTAAAGCCTCTTTTTCTATCCGTGATCCCCTCTTGTGCTGTATCCCTAACAGAAGTGGCCTGTCATGTATAGATCTACTTGAGGAGAAATTCTCCAAGTTGCTTTAAATTCATGCTTGTCCATCGTTGGAAACTGGAATTATTGCCAAATCGATCATGTTTTCCATGGAAATGGGTGGGTGATTGTGGTGTGTGCCTTGAAACACATACAAACAACCATAACAAAGACTCGGATTGTGTCTGAATCCTACAGGACTTCAAGGGCGGCTGGGCCAGTAGGGTGGTAAGACAGTGTTTCAAGCAGGATGTAAACTTTAAGTGAACTCTGCATAATAAATAAATTGAATTGAAGTGGAAATGGCAAGGCTCCTGGAAAAACTTGAACAAAGGTACAGAGGTATAAAAGGGAATCCGTGCTTAAGAATAGCGAGTAATCTAATTCTCTTGAGGAGAGGATTTTGTAGGCATTAACGAGGTGCCTTAACTAACAAGGTGCCATTAATACCAAGGAGAAAGACGGTACATTCACTAGAAGGCCGGTGATTAGATGTTAAAATTATGATCCGAGGTGACAAATCTGGCAGCATCAGAAGACTAGAGGCGAGGGAATCATTTCAAAGGTTTTTGATTATCCAGACATGAGGGATAAAGGCCTGGATTGGAGTAGAAAGAAGGAAATATATTGTACAGAATGTGATAAATGGAGTAGAAAAGGAGGATCTATTCTTTCAGAAACATTTTTATAAGTTTTGAAAAACATATCACATTGGTTTTTAAGATCTGGCATGTGTAATTACCATCCGGGGATTTGTTTTTATAGCTCATTGGTGTGGTGCTGTGTCTGAAAGCCTGGGGTGGGGCTGAGGAATTGATATGTTAGGAGAATGACTCAATCCTTTCTGACAGAGGTGGTCCATAGATCACAATTTGAGACGCACCAAGTTAATCCATTTGAGGAAGGAGAGAGAAGTGAGATACCGGCGACTGTCAGACAATCATCCCTTGCGATCCCCCTGTATTGATTGTTTTCTGATTTCAGACTTTCGTTTTCAGCCATGCGGTAATTTCATATTGTAGAATAAATACAGGGAGCTCAACAATACATTTGGAACAGGAAGAAAAGTGAGGGGACACTCCCCTGTAACATCCCTCGGTAGAGATGTCTAGAGCAATGGAAATGCTGCCCCAAGATTCTGAGGCACTGCCTGCTGACCGAGGAGGTAGAGAGCCCAATATCCAGATGTTATTGTCGAAACCAGAGGACTAGACAGAAGAAGATAGAGAGGAAGAATAGAAAAGACCTAAAAATAAAACAGTACCATCTCCCCAAAAGGGGAGACAGGAGGAAGAAGGTTAAAGGAGCAAAATACTGGAAACAGGAACTTTGAGACAGCTCCAGGAAGGTCCTAGTCCGCAAAATTGGAAGAGGTTCACAACGAGGCTGGACTCTTTTGTTTGTTTCTTGTTCAAGAGCTCTAGGCTTTGATAACTATAATATTTCCCATGATTATGACTATCATCTTATTAAAATGCTACAGTACATAAGGAGAAAAATAGCTTATTGTTCATATGAGCGTCTTGTCGGAGTGGACATAATTACCATATTCTCTTCCCCTTTTCACTAATGAAATAACATCAGCTATTAGACACATACACAGCTACTATACAATGTCAGCTAGCCAGCTGCAAAATTTCAAGCTGAAAAAAAAATCATTTTGTGAACCATTAAAATGCAATAAAGCATTTGAAGACCAAAAACTTTTGTTCAGTCAAACATAAAAGTTAATGAAATTATTTGAATACACGCAGTTCAGAAACAGTTTAAAAATCCCTTGCATGCTGCGGCTGAGCAACCTGGAGTATATTTGAATGAAAAATTATACACATACAGAAAATAAGAGGTTAATAAGGATTGTCAGTGAAACCTGAACCCAGTTTGGTGAGTGGCACGAGATTAGTCTTTGCATTTAGAAAAATGTGATTTTACTTCCAACCTAGCAAGCCTATTATGTCTGCATTTCCTCAGACTTTTACATGGCCTTGAGCAATTTGGGCTGAAGCCAGATATAACATTTTTATTTCTGCAAATCACTTCCCATTGTTGTACATTTTAAGGATGTACTGAAAGGTACTTTCATGTCTGGAAATATCAGCTGATCCCACAGCAATGATACCTCACTTACGGGGCCTTTATATAAACCACAATGTTTTCTTTAACAATTAAACTATCTTAGAAATAGTAATAAATATGAACTACTCTATTACCACATTTCGGAAAAAAACCCACTTTTTTTAAAGAGTACTGTTCACTTCACCCATGAAAAATGTCATGGCCTTTTAATTCTCCATCTTCTTGAAAAAAAAAGGGGAGGGGGGTCTTTGAGAGTGGTTGTCAACTTTTTCTGCAAGGAGCCAAAGAGTAAATACGTTTTGCTTTGTGGGACCATATGGTCTCTGCCCCAACTACTCAACTCTGTCATTTTAGTGTAAAGCAGCCATAGACAATATATAAATAAATGGGTATGTCTGTTTTCCAATAAAACTTTATTTATAAAAACAGCCAGATTCGGCCTGTAGGCTATAGTTCTCGAGCCCCTGTACTATGAGATTGTTTTTCTAACATGTCAGTAGTGTAAATATGCTTGTGATTTAACATGGAGAGTTCTGTCCCATACTCTTAACTGCGATATGGTGACAGCTATGCATCGTAACTTGAGTTATGAACAGTGCCCAGTTTTGAGACCCTTATTCAAGACATGAAGCAGATATGTCAAGCTGGCAGCGATTTGGAATATATTCAGAAATTCTCTAAGATATAGGATATAGTTCACTAGTTCTACTAAATAACAATGGTGTGTATTATACCACTATGAATGGTATAACACTTACTAAATAACACTTACTAAATACTCTATCCTGTTTACTCCTTCTCCCTCTTTACACATACGCACAAACCTTGTTTGCCTGACAAATGTTTAGTCCTTTTCCAAAAAGTTCTTTATCTGACCCTACCTGTAGACTAGGTGAGATACCTCCTAAATGCATTGATTTCTATTTGCAGTTCTTATGCCCCTACTGGATTAATGTGCTTGACAAGGGCAGAAAGACTGAGAGAATAGGTTTGCAGCTAGGCAGAGGCCAGGTCCTGAACCATCGCTTTCTGCACCATGGTAGATCTAAGAGCAGTGGAAGCCACTGGAGGAATCAAGCATGAAGGGTACAGATCTGATGGAGCTTTTAAAAGATGACAAGATGACCCCATGGTAAAATGAACAATGGCGGCATGAGATAAAGAAGAGGGAATTGATGGGAAGCTGCTTAGTGATTCAGGGAAAGATGATGATGGTTTGAACCAGGAGGGTAGCAGGAAAGGTAGAGAAAAGTATTGAGATCCAGATGTTTTTTTGGAGGTAGCATCTATAACTTTGCTAGTAGATTGGGTGTGAGAGAAGGAAAAGGAAGAAAAAAAGTCAAGGATCACTTCAAGGTTTTGGTTTAAATTGGGAAGATAATGGTACCTTATACTGTGGATGGTATTGATATCTGGGAGGGGAAATAAAAGTTTGTCTTGCTTTGTCTCTTTCATTTGAAATACCTAATTGGTGAGGATCTTGAGTGGGCAACTGAGTAGAGGAGCATGGGTTAGGAAATGAGAGGAGAAGATATTAATGCCCTGCAATATCTGGAGGTTTCTGTAATCCATGAGATTTTACTGTGTGCTCATAATATGCCTAACCCTACGCCGTGACTCTTCAGGGAATCAAAGAAGAATGGCATGGCTTCTACACTAGCAAGCAACTTCAAATGTACACGGGAATACAGTACAGGACTTAACTATTTGAATGAACAGCATTCAGGATGCAACATACAGCCTACAGTTAGATGTGGTTATATGCAAAAAATGCCTAGAGGCATTCAGAGAAAGCGGCGACAGACCAGCCCCTACACAGAAGAGGTAGAGTGCCACAGACTGCAAATGAAATGGATTGCTGCAAGGAAAATGCGATTTATTGACCTTGGTCCAAGCAACAGCCCCACCACTCTGTTAGTAGAGGGGCAGCCAGGAGAGAAGTAAACTCAAATACAAGTGAGAGTTTTGGCTGTGTTTTTAGGAATAAGGAGAAACACACACTCTTTTCTCAATACAGACCCATTTACTTTGCCCATGGCTGCAAAGAAAGAAGGTAAAGCTCTTTGAAAAGGCATTTTAAGGACTTTTTTATGAAGCAGCAAAAATATTTGGAATATATAAACATGTCTCGTCAAATCAGTCATTGAGAACACGACAACACACATGAGGCCATCTTTAAATGTCAGTGGTAAGAGCAAGAATAGACTTTAGGTTAATGAAGGTGACATTACCATATTCAGTCTATCACTGGGTATTTGTGTGAACAAACTCTTAGAAGCAAAAGTTATAAATACATCAATTATGCCTAATTAGGAAATCAAAAGCTTGGGGCTCTTCTTAGGCCTTTCAAACAAGATAATAGATGAGTACTATTCAGTTCACAATTTTGAAACAGAAGATTATTTTCCAGTGGGAAATCTGTATTTCACAGTGCATAACATTTTGGGGTTAATCTCTGTCAATGTGGACCCTACAGATTCCACTGTATTTATTTAAGAGTTACATATATGTTTAGGGGCGCCTGGGTGGCACAGTGGTTGGGCGTCTGCCTTGGGCTCAGGGCGTGATCCCGGCGTTATAGGATCGAGCCCCACATCCCTCCCCTGGGAGCCTGCTTCTTCCTCTCCCACTCCCCTGCTTGTGTTCCCTCTCTCGCTGGCTGTCTCTATCTCTGTCAAATAAATAAATAAAATCTTTAAAAAAAAAAGAAAAGAGTTACATATGTGTTTAAATAGAAATGGTATGAATAGTCAACTCTCCAACTCCAAAGAACTGGAAGCCTATAAAGAAACTCTTAGGTTTGAGGATAGTGGGGGATAGATAGATAGATAGATAGATAGATACTTCTATTTAAACATATATATGTATATATATCAGATTTGTTATTGGTGATTCAGGTTTTAACTGAAATATTAATGAGTTATCCATGAATTAAAATAATAGCACATGTCTTGGAGTGTTTTCCTCAGTCCTTATATTAAAGGGTAATCATATAAAGTATGCATGGATACTTGGATAATAAAGGTAGTTGAAGAAGAAAAATTCGACTATTTTCATTCCTAAAACAATAAGTTTATTGACAGTTTCTGCAGATAAATTTGTTAATGATGAGAATCAGAACATCTTTCCAAAAGACTGACAAACCTAAACCATAGGCATCTCTTGATATTTGCCCAGTGGGACTGAGATGTACTCCAGGGTCTGTTATATCTGTGATTTGAGGAAAGATGTGAAGAATGTGTTCCAGATCACTGATGGTGTTCTCAAAAAAACATGTCTCTGAAAAACGTTTTAGATCTTCAGTTGAGGTTATAATAAACATAAAAGGCAGTTCAAGGTACTTGAAGGATGATCATTTTTTAGAGCACGATAAAAAAGTATACAGGACCTTATTGCCGTCATCAGAGTCTGGTAAAGGGTCGTCTACACACCATAGCCTTCTTCCCCATGCTGTGATTGATCCCAAGGAGATACACTGGTGAACAAAAGCTCTTATAGAACCAACTGTCTCTTTAGGGGGAAGAGCACAACTTTTATATCTACCTTATTTACTTCAATAGATGGTTCTACTTCTTCTCTCCTTTAACACAATTTTAGGAAATAATATTTAACATATGCCTAATATATATTCAGGACATTATTCTAAGCAAAAGAGAATGCTAAGATGAATAAGGCACACTCTGGAACTCAAGGGGAGGCCAATCTAATGGAAGTGACAGCATATTCACGTTAATTATAATGCAGCATTTTAAGTACAAAGGATGGAACGATTGATTCTAAATGGAGAATGAGAATGTCAGCTCTGAGGAGAGCATGAGGGCTGGGTCTTCAGATGTTGAAAGGTGTCTATAGGAATAACGAAGAGCAGAAAGATTATCCAGGCACAGGGAACAGCAAATTGGAGAAAAGACTAAGGTGTTTTCATTGAACAAGCTGTTTCAGGGGACATTTGTAGAAATAGTTTCTGTAAAGGAAAACTAGTAAGGAGCCCAGATATAACCCCCCGCATTCCTGTCTCCAGTAAAATTTAAGGTGTTAGCTGTGCCCACTGTGATCAATCCATTGGTGAATGAGTCCTGGAAGGAATTGTGTGTGATCTATAGAATTGTCAGTGATGCTTCTTGATTTATGTGTATATATTTATTCATCCATTCATTCATTTCAAAATAGCATTGGGTTGCTACTGTGTGCCTGGAAATTTGCAGGCAGGCTTGCATTGCAGAAATGACCCCTGTCTTGGAGAAGCCTACAGTGCAATAGGAAACAAATCTTTTTCTTTACTTTTTCTTCTCTTGTAAGTCAGTGCTAAAAAGATGTTCCCTTGTAAAAGATTCAGATATTTCCAAGGTAGCTGTAATTGTTTCCTGCAGTATATTAATTAAAATAGTATTTAAGTCAGCACTGCTATTGACATTTGGAGGTGAACGGCGTATATAGCATACACTTATTTCCAAAGAAATTCAGTACGAAACAGTGTTTCACACCAATGCTTGTGTTTAAGACTACTACTAAACAGTGTTAACTGGGAACCTGACAAAAATAGTCCCAATTCTGCACCCGCTGATTTTTCCCCCCACAGCACATTAATTAAAATGTTAAAACATCTTGAGGTATGTGACTCTCCTGTTTGTTTTGTTAGAAGAGAATATGAAAACCACTGTTGACACACTGACAGTCTGTTGACAGCTTTGGCTTCCAGAGTGTTTGGAAGACTCCTCCTGTGCGCAGTCTTACCTTTGGGAAGAGTTCAGAGTGAGAGTTAACTTGTTTAGATTGTGATACTGAAAGCAACACGAGGTGAAATGGCGCTTCTGCCCACCCCAGTGAATCTGTACATCACTGTCCCTCCCCCTGAGTTGTTGTAAATTAATTTTCCATTCACAGTGTTAGTCCCTAAGGATTCTACCCAAGGGGCGCAGCAAAATTATGGTGTGTTTCTAAAAAAAAAAAATGCTCTAAAGAATGACCTCTTACATTTAGAGTTGTGCAAATATAAAGTAGTACACGGAGCCATTGCATGTAATTGTTTTCTCTCTAAACTACGTTTCTGAAAAATTATCAAGAGATGGAGATGCTGTTCCATCTGGGTCCACTTTGTACAGTGGGGGCGCCAGAGAGCAAGCTCCTCGCAAGCCTTTGGGCAGGGGACCTTCTCAACCCTCAGCCTGTCCCTGTGGCTGTCTTAGTGTTCTGTGGTTTCAGAGTTGAAGGCAGGGTACACGTCAGTAGTTTCCGCCTTCTCTAAAGCTGGGCCGCCAGGTCCACACGGGTTTCAAAGCGCTGCTTCCATCTTAGCGCGGCAGAATCAGGTTGCGTAAGGACAAGGGAGCCTTAATGGGGGGAACTTGCTCTTCCATTCCTTCTCACGGGCAGGAGGTGCACAAGCTATGCCGGTGTGTGGGGAGAGAGTACATCCTGAAGACTTGATTACTTCGATTAAATGAAAATCAGTAGGACGGGTACTAGAGATAAGCTCCGCAGGACAGCCAGACCGATTTAGGGAAATCAAATGGTTCATGCCCCCAAGTCCCGGAACACCAACTTTGCATGGAGCAATGATACCTGTATTGCTCCTTACCAGCCATGGGACCTTGACAATTCAGCTTCTGCTTTTTTTAACGCTCATACCACTAATCTATACAGTAGATAATCTATACAGTAGCAAAAAATATTGACTTGGCAAGATTATTGCAAGGATAACACCTGAGAAATCAGTATAAAAGAATGGCCTGTTAAAATGTGCAGCATTCTAGTCGAGCATATTTACCTTCTAGATCATATCCCAAGTGTCTTGAGTCTCTACAAAAACATTTCTGATGTAGATCACATCTTTCTCCATTACGGGGTATATCCTTGGAAGCTTCTATAGGTCTTGATTGAAATGTTCAGCCATTGTCAACTAGGGCACTTAGTCATCCATTTAATGTAATGAATTAATTGTAGAATGGTACTGGTTGAGTCCCATCCTTGAGAGAATTGTGAAAATAGCCTCTCAAACCCTGTGTTCTATTCTCTGCTGAGCAAGGCTGTAAGACACTAACCTGCTGTTTTCCCTGAAAAAGAAAAGTTCAAGAAAACCAAAAAAAAAAAAAAAAAATCAAGAAAAAGATTTAAGCATTTTGTTGTATACCCCGTTGTTTGAGAATATATTTCGGAAGGTTGCTATTGACTATTTGTGTGTGTGAATTCCATGCTAAGAACATAGATGAACAGTTGGACTGTGCCCCTTGTGCATTCTGTATTGTGTAGAGGTCTAGGGCAGGAAGAGAACTGCAAATGTTAATAAGATGTATCTTGTAGTAATTAGCAGAGAACCAAGAACTTTTAATAATACCTATTAACTACTTTTATGATGGCAATGAAGATGATGCAGGACCCGGAGTCTAAAATACCAGCAGTTATCAAATAAAAAGAAATCTCAGCTATAGGGTTATTTCACATCGCCAGATTATTTTCGCAATTAATTGAGCAAATAAACTGATTCACATCTTTGTAATAGTAATCCACATTTTATTTTTACTTTGCTAAGAAATGTTCAGCATTCCTTCTCAGATTATTAAGTCATTTTGCCGTGAATGTTGGCCAATATTTTTAAAAAGTCTGTCTATATCTATTAATGTTTTTATATTTATTAAATATTGTTCATAGATCGTTCATGTGTATGTGCATGTCTGTGTGCTTTGCTGTCACATAAGGATTATAATTTCAATACTGTAAATGAAAAATCTTGAAAAGTCAGAGGCAATGGAGAACTTAGTTCCTGATTTTTGCCCTGGCATTTATTCTCACATCCTTTCCACGTTCATTTCCAACTTCAAATTTATGATGAATTTTATGACAGTATAAGGTTTAAAGAGAAGCAGCCATTTAAAAGATGCCCAGAGAAAAGACAAATAAAAATTTTATGAAATACTTTTCAGAACAACCATGGACTGGAAGACGTTGCCATACTACAGTGGTTCTCCAAGTGTGGTCTGGAGCCGGCAGTGGCAGCATGACCTGGGAGCTTGTTAGACAAGCCAGTTTCAGGGCCCTCCACAGGTGTACCTGCATCAACACTTGGGGTGGGGCCCAGCAGTCTGGTTTAGCCAGCCGCCAACCCCCCCCCCCCCCGCCCCGGGTGATTTCGCTATGTGCTCAGTTGTGAGCAGCGTGCTTCTAGTGGCTTACCCTGTCACTTCAATAACCCAAGGATCGGGTCCTTATAGATTACAGTCACTTAACTTGGAAGGCTCACAGTATTCAAGAACCTAATAGAACAGACAAGATGTCATATTGTTTCAAGAACTAAGTATTGCTATAGAGTCACTCAGTACCTATTAGCATGACGATGTTTATATTCAGTTTTAGATCCCTTTAAATGTTTTATTTGAAAAATCTATTCATATTATTATTCATGGTCTTCAAGCTACTTTCAAACGTATACCAGCCTCTGCTATCAGTCCTCTGGGACTGAGCTGTATAACAAATGGTAGCCACTATATGACAGATGCTCCCAGCGCACATTCAGTGAAAAGTCCTGCTTAGGAAATGGGAGCTCTTCTTGAACCAAAGTGCACCCGAGTGTGGCATACGTGCGTATCTTCTACAAGCTGAACCAAAGCAACCGCCATCCACAGAAGTAAGGATTAAATAAATTAACCAGAAGATGAGGAAAATTAAAAACAGTGTCTTACAGTCAGTAGATTTGTTTTGTTATTTGGCCGGACATTTACAAATAAGAATGGGATAGTACAAGGAAAAAACAAAACAAAACCCATGTAAACTCTATTACCTAATATAGGTTTCAAACATCTAGTTCACAGGTGAGTAGGTATCATGTTAATTGGGTTCAGAAAGGCCCTTCATTGCCAATGACAAAGCAGTCACCATCTATGGACAATACACTGTGTACAGATGACCTGTAGGTTGTGTCAGGATTTTAATCTGTGTGGAAGTATTTTGAAAAAGGTAAGACCTTGATTTGGAAAGGCATCTAGAGAATTTTGAATTATTGTAAGGGCCAAAAATCAAGAGACCTTGTTTAAAAAAATACGTTGTAACTTCGTAATAGTACTCTAGTTTATGGACATTTTTCATTTAACAGAGAAAAAAAAAGGTGAATGTATGTTAATGGGAATATTGTTTTTTGTTTTGTTTTGTTTTTTAAGTAGCAATCACTTCATTTTTACTATTTTGGTACTTTGGTATTTTAGGCAGTGGACATTTTTAGCATGAAATTATCTGTGATATGTCTCTGACCTAGAATCACAGTACTAATAGGCTTCACATCTGTTTATTCTCATTGAAATGTGAGCATTTTGACAGAAAACACTGCTCCTGCAGTTTCCTGAAAAGCTAGCATTATGAACACATTAAGAGATAAAAAAAATTTTTTAAATAAATAAAAAGGACAGTAAGACTGGAAATATTTTTCCATTGCTGGAAGGATTCAGAAGTAATTTCAAAACAAAGGGAGAAACTGGGGGGGCCTTCCTCCTTCCTCCCCTTTCTGCCCCAGAACACAACCTTTTCTCTCCTTATTTTGCTAATAGGAATCCATCTGCTTTAACCTCTTCCTGGCCCCAAAGTGAAATCTATTCTTTTTAAAAGGGGTAAGAAGGCGTGTGTGCTGCGATGAAGAAAACAACACATATTTGATTTTGTGGCGCCAAGCTTTCATTTGCCGCTGGCTTCGCCATTCTAAGAAGACCTTAAGCTTTTTCGTCTTAACTGTGATGTGCCATCTTAATTTAAAATGTATGAGGTTTGCCCTGATGTGCGGTCGCATTGGTTTCTGGTATCAACAGAATCAAAGCTCCTAACTTTCTCATACACAAAGGGATGAATGGTGAATACCAGGTGAATTTTCACAAGTCAATATCCCAAGAAGACAGAACAAGACCAGATAGCTCTGTCAAGAAAGAAAAAAGTAGCCTTGCCTAAGAAAAGATGAGGCTTTATTTCTGGAACTCCTGGCAGTCACCTAGATGCTGGACTGTAATGATCATTCTCGTTGTCATTCAGTAGACCAGTAGACCGGTAATTCTCAAGCTTTTGTATGGAGATGAGGATCTTGTTAAAATGCACATTTGGATTTCCTAGGCCTGGGGTGGTGCCTGCCATTCTGCATTTCTAACCAGCTCTAGATGAAGAGCTGCTGTGGCACCAGTGACCTCATTTTGTCCCATCCTCTAGCAAGGGCAGATGATATTTTCGGAAGATGTACCCTTGTTTGCCATTTTCACAGGGGTTAGTTGAAGCCAAGACAAGAAACCGACAGAGGCCAGATTTTTTTCCCATTAAAGTGCAACATCCTCTAGAACATGAAAATGAAAACTTGGGGGCCTCCATTTTTTCTTATATAACTGGGGAGTTCCTTCTAGACCTAATACTTTATTATTCCATCAGGCACTATATAAATGCTCAATAAATGAATGTAAGGGAATGAATAAATGCAAGTGGCCAGGTTAATTGTAAGGGAGTGTACCTCATTGTCTTCTAGTTATTTCTATAGAGAACTTGGGGGATATTTGAAGCATTTCATGAGGTTTGGGGAAAGAAAGGGAGAAAGAGTAAAACAGTGGTTTGAGAAAGTAGGAGTGAGTGGCGGGAAGGAAAGATAATAGGCCAACCAGGCAACATTGTAAGTGTTCATTTTAGTTTGGAGACACTGAATTTAAGACCAGTCCTTAAGGATATATATATTTTTTTTGTTTGGTTGGTTTTTGTTGTTGTTGTTGTTGTTGTTTTCCTTTAATCACAACAGAGAGTGAGTGACTGTTTAGAACACAAAAATGAAATGTTTGGGTTTCAAGTTCCAGTTGTTTGACAAAGGTCGCGATTTTGTTCATTTTCACATGGGGTACAGTTGGGTCAGGGAATCAAGACTTATAAGGAGGAAACTGAGGGTCAGAGGAAAAAATGGTAGAAAAATAGGTTGTACATCCCAGGAGTTTAGACATCCCTGAAGGATTGTTCAAGTGGGCATAGCAGAAGGGAAGAGCATGCCAGTCAGAGTGGAGCCCTGGAAACTGAGATTATGGAAGGGTCACTTATTAGTAAAAGCAAGATCTAGGGTAGGACCGAAAGTCACGTAATGTCACTTCTCTGCTCCCGGATTTTGAAGGTGATGAAGGTATGAAAAAAGAGACGCTGAACTTAACAACTCTGAAGATGTATCTTCTAATTGGGGCCCAATTGGAAAGTGACATAGGTCTTCTGTGCACCCAATTACTTGTACATGTGTAGGTCACCTGCAGTATTTGACAGAGTTAACTCCGAAGTTTCAGCCAAAAAGGAGATAAGAAGTGGAATTTTAAACCCTGGAAAATTAGGTCAGTCAATCATATGAAAACAAGATTTAATAAGCAGCAGATGGCACTTTGTCCAACTCTATTAGATTTTGCAGTGCAAAAAAATTATGGGCAGTGCAAATCGTACACTTGCTGCGCTGTGAAGGGCTGAGCGGTTCTCTGGTGCACGGTGCTACCCTTCCATTAACTGAGCACCTGTGGGGACAGGTGAGACGGTTATTGGGAATGTGCCCCCACAGCACTGATCTTCGTTTAGCTCTCACATGGACACAGTGGCAAGACTTACGGTTTTATATGCAAAATGTTACAAAGCTACATAGTCTATCTTGGGGTAATGTTTTGTCATTTCATGCCCAAGTGTTGACCACTTTATCTGCTACTAAAATCTCTTCTTCTTCCGTGAGGAGTTGTCTCTCAATGATTCACATTTACAGAGGTGTAGTGTGCTGGATTGTATTGTCTCCATCTCTTCAAGTTTTGTGGATTTATAATTCAGGTACATTAGTTAGAAGCAGAAATGTTATCGTCGTGTTTCTTGTTAAAACAACTTGCTTGGATAAAGTCCTCCCTAATTTAAAACTCTTTCAAATCTGAGTTATTTACGGGCTATATATATGTGCGTGTATATATATGCATATATATATATATATATATATATATATGCACAGAGAGACACATCTTTATATATATGTATCTATGTATTTATATACATAAATATATATGACTAAATTTAAACATTCAGTTTTTTTAAAAATACCCAATTTTATTTCCAGGTACAAAGAAGGTATATAACTACATGAAGTTATTTAAACTACATGTAATAATCCACATATTAATTTTTAACTGTCGTTTAAGACCAGCTACAGCCATTCTGAGGTATATGAAATTATCGATGCGTCTAACACTCAACTGCCTTGTCATTTATTAGCGAGGGAGAGAAATGAATTGGTCTCAACTCCAAGACAAAGACAGCTTGCAGAGTGCTGAGTAGAGTGAGATGATAGGAGGCATTTTGGATTCGGGGTCAGAGAACCCGAGTCCCGAAATTGCTCTGTGGCTCTGTGCCTCCCCTTCCTCTTCAGGAAGTGAGCACAGAAATACCTACTATGGAGCAGGATTGAGAATTACAGACAGTGTACGGACGCAGCTTGTACGGCCTGGCTCTGTGAACCAGGGCCCGAGCGTCGTCTCTCAAGATGTCTTCATAGTCCCGTTTCTGTATCAGATACTGCGCGGGCACAGAGCGGGGTATCTAGATTTATGAGGCATCACGCCTGCCTTAAAGAAAGCACTATCTCGTGAGAAATTCAAGTTCTGTACACCTCACCCTGTATTTACTGCACACATCCGTGTTGCGGGCAATGCCCCGCATGATGTGACTCCCCAGACAGACCACGTCCTGCAACTCATGGGACTTAACATTCTGACGCCTTCGTTTCTTGTCCCTTCACACAATTTGTAATTCACGTTGACTATTATGACTGCCTCATCAAATAATGTTGGCTCTGTGCCTCCAGAATGTATTTATTATATCTTGACAGCAGGGATGTTAGGAAGGCATCTCTTGCTAAAGTGAACAAATGAACTCTGACAAAATAACTTGACATAAGATTTTCCCTGAATATATATTTACATTAATTGCATATTCCTTTTAAAAGAAATGCCTCTCCGAGTGTGTGTCATTGCTGTATTTGATAAATTTATTGTGGAATTAAACCAGAAGGACTCGAGGTTGTTCATCACGGACAAAACTGAATCCAGAGTGAACGTGTCCTGTCAGCTTGTATTAAAATGTAGAGAGATCTAACGGAGGCTTTTCTCAATGATGGAACTGAACAGATTTGAGAAAACAGCATCTCTGGGTCAGAGGAATTTCCTCAGTCTACACTGTGATCTCTAGGTCATCTCAAACAGCTTCCCAAAGAGAAGGCAGAAGTGTCCTTCGAGTAGAGAGGAGTGTCCTGACGAACCTATGTGTTGTATGAAGTGGGTGACCCAGAGCAAACATACACAGGGTGACCTGGAGCGCTGAGCTTTTCGGGAAAGCATTTATGGTGAGCTGGAATCACGCAAATCTCCATGAGAACATGGCCTGTAACATTGATTATGTTTTCGTAACTTAGTCCATCCCAAGCAGGGTGTATGAAATATGTTTTGTTAAAATAAATGAATTCAAAGTGTGCACTAAAAATTACCCTACTGGCATGAACGTGAGCCTAGAAATTGAATTCTGTCATTTTCCATATTTCATATTTTAACATTTCCCAATGTTATGGAATATTTCTCCAATTCATGAATCTGTCTGTCAGTGTTGTAAGTCCGTATTATTTTAAAACTTCTCGAGTTACTTGTCAGATAGGGTAGGGTAAAGATAGGTTGGATGGTAAAGTTGTATGGATTATAAATGTTGGTGTTAAATTTACCTCAAGCCAGAGGATAGAGAAATTAGGCATGGCAAAATTATCTTTTAAATGGCTGACAGATCAGAAAGGACTGCAGACAAAATTCTGAAAAGGGTCCATTATTATGCGTGTATATAACCTTGGGACTTCCCTGATGAAATTGCTTCAAGAAAGCATTTATCTTCGGTTTGCTTTCAAGATGGGACCTTCTTTTTTGGACCTGTCACCTGCCATTTAGGTCTAAATCGCAAGCTGCCTCCAAAACATTTCAGTTTGAATACTTTAATTCTATATTCCCTAACGAAATAAATCCACATGCACTATGGATTTAATTTTCCCACTTACATTATAATCTATAATTAAGCAAATTCCATTGCACTGCAAAGTGACTACCTCCAGAGTCACTCCACCCCCATCCGTGAGGAGCCTGCCTTCAAAACTGTTGGCCTTAGATGTATGCAGCTTTTTCTTACCCTTTACAAATCATTCATCAGGAACCAGGGGTTCTCCCTTGACAATTATCCCAGTTTCCTACTCTACTCTAGTAGGAATGTCTGAACATTGAATGTCTGAACTGCAAGCCAGTTTGGGCTTGTCCATTTAAGAGCTGTACGGTGTTGGCATATCGCTTAAACTCTCGGAGTCTCAGTGAACTAGAGAACAGAGACTATTCTCTTACATCCTAATGGTGCTATTATGAAGACCAATTGATACACCGGCAGTTTGTGGGTTGTCGTTTAAAAAAATTATATGAGTTTTTTACAGCCATTATTACATGCAACATTTAATGCTTTTACCTAGTAAGTGCTTAATAAATGATTCTTTATTTGATTTAAAAATAATAGCCACACAAATTAGTGAGGAGAAGAGGACCAGGAAGGAGTCAGGACATCTGAGATAAGCTAAGGGCTTACAAGCTAAGGTTTTATAGTCATTTAAAATAAAACCCATATGAGTAGTGAGGGCACAGTTCTCAAATGTGTCACTCTTATGTCATTGAGGAAATTAGACAATTTTTCTAACTAACCATAGACTAAATCATTACTTATATTTAATAATAATAACAACAACAACAACATGTAGTACATACCATGTGCCAACCTGTATTCTAAATGCTTTACATGTATTACTGACATTTTATTTCCTGTCTCCAGGACGTCCTACAGTTCAATGATCTCACTGTAAGGTCATTTCATAATGATGAATGGAGACTAATGACTTAATAGCTTGAAAGAATACACACACACACACACAAAATCAGTATTTGGGGAGAATCATACAAATTTTAATACATTTTTTAAAATGTAGCCCAACTTTTTACGAGGCAGGTTCATTTTAGAGTGTGATAGAGGGCATGTGAGTACCCGGTTCCTACGTAAATGGAGAATGCATGAGTAGTATGTAGTGTTCATCATACATACAATATAATTCATTCATCCTTGTTAGCACCGCTAATTCTAGACTCTCTCTCTCTCTCTCTCTCTCTCCATAAAGGATATTTGTTTGCCGATGCTGAAAGGGCAGAATCGCTGGTTTTCCCCCATCTTTTATAATATTTATTTACGTCGAAATGCAGCTTATCTATCAATTCATTTTGGTCCTTGGCGGAGCTGCTAGTTTCAACTTAATCCCCTCATTTGTTCCCCTTTTATTCAAGCAAAGTGCCATTTAATTTATAGCTTCTTTTCTCTCCCTCCAGCCTAAGCTTCTTAGAAAACAAATGAGCCTATACGTTTTCATTTAGCCCTTCTTACTCCTGTTGATGCTAGCTGAGGATTTGAATCGTGTCCATCACTCACCAGGCAGCTCCTTTAGGTCATCAGGCTCCCTCCTTCTCTGGCTCTATCAGTGGTATCTCTGTAGAGACTTGTCAAGGTGTTTTCATAGGAATCTTGCTATTAGAGTGGCCGCCTATTTTTAATTAGAATGAGTCTCCCAGAATGCCGTGCAATTCATCCTCACTTTGGCAACTGTGAGGTCACTTGGAAAATAACCAGGAGCTGAGGTGGGCTTCCCAACCCTTTGCTCTGTTGTCATTAAACTGCTCAGTTTGGAGAGCGTGTTTGAGGGCTCCTGTCCCACTGTGCTCCAACTGGCTGCCTGTGCTGAGCCGTGACACCCGGGTACGCCGTGTAATTTTTCCACTTGGCACAGTTTTTGATTTAGGCAAATATTAATATAGGGTCTGTTTAAATTCCTGTAGACAGAGAAGATATACAGTGTTCGAATTCTTAGCTAACAAGGGATACTGCCAAATGATAAAATATTAATTCTATTACTTTGTATGCAGATATGTGAGAACTAGAAGCAATTACCCTGACTCTAATTGCTTCATAGATGAATACAATTATGATGTTACACTCATTCTGTCTGTATCCTCAGTATAAAATAACATCCACATAAGACAGTCAGAAATTTCATTTAAAAGTAAACCTTACCAATGTGAAAATATATTAAGGCAATAAACCAAGAGATTAAACTTTCATAAACAGTAAGAGCTCATTGTTTTGTAAATGAGCGTATAATAATATCTTTGCAGCTCAAATGAAACCATAAAACTGACTGGGGGCCTCACTTTTTTCGGCAAACTTTTGATTTATCTTTTTAATCTGTTCTTAGCATTGTATAGCAATTAAACATTGCAAGTGGGCTCCAGTCTTCTTGCCGCATTGCTCCTCTCCCATTTCACTTCTGTCATTTCTTTTATAATGACAAGCAATTTAGAGGAACAAGAAACAATTAGAATGTAAGTAGCTCCTGCTGTTACAGGTGTTTTCTACTAATGAATAAAAATGTCTGGAATTACAGAAAGGTGGGATTTAAGGTACGATCTCTTTGGGGGGTTAGAAGTTTTAAAAGTCTGTGGACAGATTCAGAAATTAAGTACAGATTCTCAAGTAATAATTATCAGGGAACTTGATAAAAATAGTAGTTATTGGAAGGACCCATATTTGTAGTTGGCCAAATGAAATTGTTTTTCTAGTACAGTCATTCTCAACCTGGAGTGAGCATCAGAATCACCTGCAAAGATTGTTAAGTAAATGCACACTCATGGGCCCCACACTTAGTGTTCCTGATTCAGCTGGACTTGAATGAAGCAATAATTTGCATTTTAACAAGTTTCCTGGTCCAGAGACCACAGTTGGTGAATCACTGGTCTGATAGAAGGCAATGACTTTTGCATTCTTTTTGACCACTTCCCCTCAAAAGAAATGCAGAATGCTTGATGGGGATACTCTCACGGTAGTGATCATGTGACCCTTGTATATGGTAGACTGAAGTAATAGTAGACTCACTTGGGGTGAATAGATATAAGGATGACCACATGACTTACCTAAGGCCACAGAAGCCCAAGTGCATCTCTCTTGTAATTTAGTGGTATGCTCATCAGTAATCTGTGTTCAACCAAAGGACGTTTTTGGAATATTGACCCTTCTCCTAAAGGTAACAGCTTAAGGAATTATATATATAATTTTTTTTTTTTTTTTTTAATTAGAAGTCTAGCAATGCCGAGCAGATGGGCCACTCAAACAGCAAGGTAGTTTTTCGGCAAGTGATGTGATGAGTGCTGGGTGTTATACAAAACAGATGAATTGTTGAACAGTACATCTGAAACTAATGAGGTACTGTATGTTGGCTAATTGAATTTAAATAAAAAAGTAAAAAAAAAATTCTTAATTAAAAGAAATTAAAAATAAATCAGTAAATAAATGCACCATTAAGACAAACTTCCACTTTTCCAATTCCCCTCACGTCTATATAATACAAGGACCAAACTGTTAGGACCAAACCTCAGCTTTGAATGTTAATAATTTATCCAACAAAGATAAGATTCATTTAGGTCGGTGAGGTAGTAATGTACACTTTATAGCCCTATCTATGTCGTGAGGAAGAAACTTTAAAAATTAGAACAATTTCATCCTATTCTGTAATGTTATGCAGAATGTGTTTCTCCTAAAAATCACTCTTGTGTTGTTCTGTATCTCGTTCAGTTGTTGGGAAAAAGAAGAGGAGACTCTGGGTGTTAACAGAGCCACAGAAAGGAAGAGGAAAAAAAGGTTACGTAAATTGCAAGAGCCAACCTCATCTTTAATCTGTGCGGACACTAACTCCTCTCTTTGATGCGATTTCAGCCAGGGTCGTCTATCCCAAACATCTCTCCCCCAGACACCTTGTTGGATAATGAAATTCGCTGTAACATGAACCAACGTCTTTCATTTAATAATTAAAATCTTAATTCCTATCGATCAATAGAAGTGCCTTGCACGATCTGGGCTCAGAACTCAGGTGCACTTATGATGAAGTACATATGATTAAACAGAACTCTGGTGAGGAGGTTTTGTGCCAGAAACTATGAGAGAGCATGGATTCATTTGACAAATAACTATTGAGCATCTACTATGTATCAGACACTCTTCTTGGGACCTGAGCTTTCACAGTGAACAAAACCAAACAAAGAAAGTCTTTGCCCTTTTGAGCTTTCTGTTTTGGAAGAAGGTATGGAGATAATCAGTAAATAGGAACACTACCGGGGGCCAAAAATGGAAGCAAGGAATCAGTTAGAAGACATTAGCACTAAGGAAGGCTGGAAGGGAGGGAGGTCCCCATCACCATGTTAGTTGCAGAGCTAGTGAAGAGTGGTTGAGCCCCATCCAAATCCTGAAAGTATCAGCAATGAGACTTCTTGATGGAAGATAGAGACTTGAGAACAAGAGAATAGAGAATATGCAAAGGCAGGAGAAAGTAGGAGTGTATCCATTTTATTTATTTATTTATTTGGTTATGTATTTGTTTGAGAGAGAGTGCGCACATGAGGAGAAGTGGGGGCAGAAGGACAGGGAGAAGCAGACTTCCCACTGAGCTGGGAGTCCTATGTGGGTCTCCACTGGGGGCTCGATTCCAGGATCCTGGAATCCTGACCTGAGCCAAAGGCAGACACTTAACGGACTAAGCCACCCAGGCGCCCTGGAATTTATCCATTTTAAAAGGATGGATCAATTGTACTGGTTTATTATAGATCTGTAACTCTGACAAATTATCACTCTTCTGAATAGCCTGCAAATACTCCCCCTCCTCCCTTCCCACTCCTCACAACTAAATACACTAGATTCTTCCCTGACTTAAATGGTTATATTCCTTGTACTGGAGACAGATGGAAAGGGGCGGGGGGAGGGAGGAAGGAAGGGAAGAAGGGAGGAAGAGAGAGAAAAAAAGGAAGAAAGAAAAAAAAGAGGAAAGAACACAAAAAAGAAAGATGGTTCCTAGAATCATTTTTAATTTGGGGAATCAGGAAGAAGTTTATAAGATGTAATTAGCGGGTTAATTTTCTTCATTTTAACTAAGGCTTCCTTTAAATTCAGTTTGCATAATTAAAGGCTCTTACTGGAAACCTCATGATTTTAGGGAGCATGGTGTAAAATGTGGATGTTTTTGGCTCTCATGAACTTTGGGGTACAATTAAAAATACATCGGCATTGATATCACTAATTCCCAAGCAAGAGACCCTTCCCCTATAGTAGTATACCTTTGACAGCTGCTTTACTGACTCCCATCAAGGTCTCTCTAGCCTTTTTGGATGAATCCAGAATATTGGCACATATGTGCCCCCTACCAGGTCATCACTTCCCCCTGCTCTCTGCTGTTCCTAAGCCTAGTGTGGGGGGCAGCTTACAGCCACCACTGCTGTTACCTTCTTCTGTGTGGGCTTGATTAGATTAGGTCTTTTTTTCGGTAGAAACAGATTTTCAGTCCCTTGGTTGTTACTGTCCCAGGGCCAGACTCTGATTACTTGAGCAGGGATAGCATCCCCCTCCGACCTTAGAGGAGAGGCTCACGTGGGTCTCTCACAGTCTCTGGGAAGAAAAGAGCTGCTCAACTTCTACTTGTATTCCCTTTCCTTGCATAACCTCAGATCTCTGCCCTGGGGCCAGACTCTGCATAAATACTACCCAGCCCCTGAATTCCTGGCTTTTCCCAGACACCCCTCCATGAAACTGTTTTGGAAGATAGCTGCCCCCCCTTCCCCAAGCTATCACCTCTGACTATTGGCCCACGAGTGTTTTAATCAGACACAAGCAAACTCTGAGCACTCACAGGGCCAGTCTGTTTTTGTCTTACAAAAAGAGAAAGAGAAAATCAGCTTTGGACTAGACTCCTGAAAGCTTTGTTGAGTTAGTTTCACTTTATTTTCATCTGGCCCCCTTTCTGTCACTTTCCTAAATTAAATGGAGCACCCCCACCCTTGTGTCGTAAATTGCCCTGGATTTCTGCACAGACCCACGTAGGATAATAGAGGCTCAAGCCAGTGATAACTTGTAACTTACTTGAAATGTTTTCAGTCCTGGCTTTCAGCTTGTTTCTGTTCTTGTTCAAATGTGGCCATTGTTTTGACTTTTTGTTCTGGGTGTTTTTTGTTTGTTTGTTTTTAGGGTTTTTGCTTTAGTTTTTGTTTTTGTTTTTGGATGTCCATTGGTCCATGCACATCATGCTGGCTTTGATATTCAGATAAAAAGAGATGACATTTCCTCATGGGAGGGCTAAAACTAGCTGATAAATTGTTATTGGGCTACCTTTTAGGGCATGATCTACAATTAACACACACAGAGAGAGGACGGACATTAAAGAATGTCATGGATCTGATTCAACCTCTTAAAACCAAAGAAATTCAAAATTAATGCCCAAAGTCTAAAGTCAAATGTGCTATATTAAGTACTGTGGAAGTATTTTGCTCTTGGGGAAAACATTAGCTAATGCCTGAATCTGAAAAATACCGCAGCAGGATATGTACCAATAGCCAAGGTTTCCCTTAAGTTTTTATTCATCTTATTTTCATACATATGCACAGTTTACCACTATATACTTATAAGAAGAAAGCTTTATAAACAACCTGTTTAACACAGTTTCTGTCTTTGTATATCTGAAATTGCCTGCACGGTCATATTCAAACCAATTCAGAAGAAATGCCTCCTCTTTCCATGAGCTGTGAAGATTTATGTATTTGACTTTGAAGTCCACAACTGCGTAGCATTTAATGCCAAATCAAATGTAACATCAAATTACCTTGTATTCATTTAAGTGAATTTGCAGATTTATGGCTGACTGGCACAGGTCCAGAGAGCCAGGGAAAGGACAATCACAGCAGATGATTGTAGGGAAGGACAATGAAGTAAATATCTGGGAATTAATTACTTGTAAGGTTAAGGTCCATTCTTGGAAAGAGCCGGGAGCAATTTATTTTGCAATCAATTTGCAAGCACCCAGAGTGTAACAAAGTGGCAGGTGACATGGACTGCTCAAAAACAAACCATGCCAAACAAAACTAATTTCCCTCTTTGACAAAGTGACTGATCCTATAGACTGGAAGACCCACCAGTCACAGCCCAGTTTGACCTTTGCACAGTGATCAATCCTATTTCACGTGGAGTGGTCATTGACAAGCTTAAAAAAAAAAAAAATGGCTTGGGTAGAATAATTATCAGATAGATACTGAACTAGCTAGCAAAATGTTCTTAGGATTGGTGAGTAAATAGTATAAGAACAAGTTTGTGGTTACTTAGAAGTTTCCCACAGATTTGATTGTAGTTTGATTTTTTTTTTCTTAAAGGAATGGTTTCATGAAAGAATGTAAAACGTGTTCAGAGATTTGAAGCAAAGTCAGCTTTGTGGGAACATCTTTGCCAAACTCTCTGAATGGAAGATGGAGAATCCAAAAGGAGTTTTAACAAATTAGAATTGTAATTTGAATTAATTGGGATGGAATAGTTAAAGGTTTAGTGTGTGTGTGTGTGTGTGTGTGTGTGTGTATATATATACATATATACATCTCCATCCAAGGGAAAAAATACGAAATCCTGTAAATATACAAAATGTGAAGATAAAGCTGCTATTTGCATTAGTACCAACTACTTGTTCCGCCTCTCATGTTGCATTTCTGCCCCAGATCAAACTTCCTGTCGCAAGGGAAAGATATAGGGCTCATTTGAGCCAATTTTGTCACCATGATATATCAACAATGTCGTTCGATTACTGAGAAGGTAAAGTCTTTTTATACATTCGGTGAAGGAGTGTTACTTTTAAGCTTTAGTCACTGAAAGACCATAAAGGATAGTTGATTAACTGAAGAGAAAATAAGGGAGGCACAAGTTTTTTACAGGAATAGCTTTAATTTTCCATTAAATTATCTTTTTGGTCAAGGATATCACAGAATAACTAATGCATTTCAACTATTTGTGTTGCCAAATACATTTTTTTGGCCTTCTCAATAAAAATACTTCATAAGACCTCATGGAGCTGGTGTGATGAGAAAAATAATGTTCATCTCTTATATGCCAAGATGGATAATAACGATCATGGTTATTATTAGCAAGTGTTTTCATTCTTAAGAAAGTACTAAAAGTAGCTGACAGTTATCTAGTTTTACCATGTGCCAGACACTCTCATAATTACTTCGTACATATTGTGTGATCTTCATAAGGTCCTATGAGGAAAATACTGTTGATGTTGCCATTTTCCAGGTGAGGCACCAGGAGTAACTGACATATGCCTAGGTTCTCAACCGCTAGTAAAACCAAGAGAATTATGATTCCCACTAATTGTCATCAGTGTGTCTTTCCAGTTATGGGATGTTATATGTCCAGTCTAGCTTAGTGGTTTCTTTGTCTCAGTACAAGATAACAATGTTAACCTCATCAACTTCATATTACTAAATAAATGAAAAAATATGCACTGATTATTCTAAGAATTTTTAAAAGGAAACAACATCTTTAAACTAATCGAATTAACATTCTCTAATTTTGCATAACCTCTTTGGAGAAGGTAGTCTCAGATTTATTTTTAACAAGAATTTGTTTGAAATGTTCTTCAGAAGCATTATTGAAGTAAAAGAGCAAAACAGCCTCGCTAAATATTTTATTTTAAATATACAACTGATTCTAATTGTTTCATTTCAAAAGCCTTATTTAATTAGTAAATCACAGTAAGCATAATTATAATTGAAAAATATTTCAGAGGCACCTGAGTGGCTCAGTCAGTTAAATGTCTGCCTTTGGCTCAGGTCATGATTCCAGGGTCCTGGGATCAAGTCCTGCGTCAGGCTCCCTGCTCAGTGGGGACCCTGCTTGCCCCTCTCCCACTCCCCCTGCTTGTTCACATGCTCGCTTTCTCTCTCTGTCAAATAAATACATTATAAAAATCTTTAAAAAAAAAGAATAACATTTCAGGGAAAATGGTTTTTTATGATATTTAAAATACTAGTACTCACAGAGTTTTCTTTTAATGAAACGACATTTAGATTTTTAAGAATTTCGTTATAATTTAAATATATATGGAAAAATTTAACTTTCTTTATAAAAGTTTATAAAACCTTTTCTAAATGAATAAAACTTTTATGCTACATTGTGAAATATATAATTATTTAATAATCAAAATTAATTGTAAAAGTAATGACACCCATATGTATCATCAGCGTCATGTGCAGTGGTATAAAGTTATCAATGTTCTTTAAACTTGAATATTTTACTTTCCGTGGTAATTTGCTAATGTTATCCTTATAGGTGAGTGATACATTTTAGGAACATCTTAACACGAAACTGCTCTTGGGTTTCCTTACTCATTTTCTCATCAGGAGATAACTTTGGGTTTGTCTGTGGCCGAGGTAATTTTAAATAATGAGAAGACAGTGGACAAGAGAAATACTTGAAGCCTTTTGTAAGCATTACTCATTAGTCTTAGAGGAAGAGATTTTAGTCCTGGTCTTTTTCTTCATCTGTATGTAGTTCTTATTCTTGATTTATTTCCTTGATTAATATTCCTTGACTTTTATTTCTAAGAAAATGTTTAACAGACACCTACATAATATTCAAAAAGCACCATATGTTTAACTCTTGATTTTGATTTCCATTAGGCGTTTATTTGAAATGGAAATCTCCGAATAATCTTTTGAAATTTTCGCTCCAGGGTCCCAATACTGGCACTGATACAAAGTCATTGGTATTGTCAGCGTGGTCAGTCTTTATCTTTTTAGTATATTAGGTATAATGTAAGCAAATTAGAATTATTGGCCAATTGAGTTTTTGTCCCATATACTAAAATAATGTTATTCTCAACTTTTTCTGTTTCTACCTTGGAACTGGCTTCTGGGGCCCACTAAATTTGACATATTTGGCACACTGAACCAGAACCTAGCTTGAAAAGACACAAAAACTACACTGGCAAATGATGTGCCAAGTGACCCATGAACAAAAGCGAGATTGGGTTGCCCTTTGAAATAAACCTATTTGAATTTTATTATCTCTAGAGCACCTTGTGTCTCTAATCTTGTGAAAGGTTAGCATTCCATCCATCAGAGCAAGATTAGAGTGTTGGTTGGCGTCTGCTCTGGGTGATAACTAAATGCAGCAGTTGGACCTGGAGGAAGGAGATTCATTACCATCAGCAGTTCAAAAAGAAAGAGGAAAATGGGCATAGAGAGAGTCACATTTACAACATAAGCCACAAATTCTTAGGTCAGGGTATTTAAAACCAAACCAAGCCAGACACAAAAGACTGCTATGTTGGAGAGGCTTTGCAGAGCCCTTTAAGTCTGCAAAAAACAGAGCTGTTTTAAGACTACACTTTAACAGAAATTATCAATTTGTAATATATAGATAGATGTCCTGAAACCATTGCTAATTGCTTTGGGGAAGATTTTATGACATACATCAGAATAAAAATAAGAATGATATCATACCACTGTATAACATATGGCTAATAACAACAAACACATGTTATAAAATATCCAATGAAGTGTAAAATAATAAGCTTGGGTAGGAATAAAAATTTTTAAAGATTACTCATCTGTCTTCTTTTGAGTACTTTTATGTATGACCTATATCATAAAGGTGTTGGAATATGAATAGTATGAAAGTTACTTGTAACCTTAAAATATGCCAATGAATCAAAACAAGCTTGTTCCTTATCTAGGGTTTATGCACGTATTCACCACTGTACAATGTCCCAGAAGATAACCAGCGTTCAGTAGTTGATACTTTATGATATCTTTAATAACAATTGTTGTTTGTTGCATTTCAACTGAGTGATGTTATGAAAGTAAAGTAGCCATTAAATAGCATGAGATTAATGAATTCAATACTTTTTCTTTAAGAAGAACCTGGTAAATGACTGGCAAAGTAAAGCTAATCAGTGTTAAGTAAATTTCGATCAACATTAAATTAATTCATTTGCATTTATACCATACACAATACTGTGGGACGTCTTATTATATACCTATACCAGGGTATCTATTATTTATTTTCTCATCAAAGTGTAGAATTACCTTTGAATTAAACATCTGTGATGCCAAATGAGGCTGATGTTCATTACCTCTTGACAAATTTAAGGAATAAAATGATTCCTAACACATGACTGGGGAGGCAGTGCACCTCTAAGGGTTATCCAACAAGCTCAAGCATTTGGTAAATGACAGAGGTAGTTAGAAAGTATCATAACTTCCTTTACTATTTTGGTTGTCAAATGTTTATAAAAACATTCTTATAATTACACAGTTTTTCATCCTATGCTAATAATTTATCAAACCCTACCAAAAACTCTGTAGAGAAAAGAGTGACTTAAAATTCATAATCATTAAAAGGACAATTTGGTGTCCTTTTTTTTTGAGTGACATCTCTGATAATAAACAATGGAATTTTATTGGCTACTGATTATATCAGTTTGCGAAATTCTTTCTCTGTCTAGAAAGACATAGAAATTATCTGTATTTTTAAAAGTATTCATTTGAATACCAAAAATATATTCTTATTATCAGTGAATAATTACCTAACCTTACTGGGACCATTGTGTTACAGCCAGCATGCTGTGTCTGAGAGACTTCTTCCCTCTCTTTCTCTCTCTTTCTTTTTTAATTAATTAAGTCCTTCTTACTAATCAGCATGCATTCATTAGGTCTAGAGTCAAGAGACTCAAATTCTATCCCTGCTAATTTGCTGATAAATTTTGTGATTTTCGAGTAAATTTCTTATTTGTTTTCTGCTCTCTCCAGCCTGCTTGCTTTCTTTCTTTCTTTCTTTCTTTCTTTCTTTCTTTCTTTCTTTCTTTCTTTCTTTTGTCTTAATTCTTGGACTTCCCTTTGTAGATTTATTAGATAAACTAGTTTAATTCTATATTCTTTTTTGGTCTGTATTTTTAAATAGGTATTTCCCCCCATCAACAAGCAGCATTTTTCTGTTTTAAAGATCTTTTTATGTTAAAATAATACCTATTATTTTTTTTCTTTTTTAATTACTAAAGTAATTTATAGTCATTGTAGAAACTTCAGAAAAGTAAGCAGTGTACAGAGATGAAATGCAAATAAGTCATAACATTTTACCCATTATAAATGATTTTTATATGTGTGTTCTTATTTCTCAATGTTTATATACTTTTTTAAAATGAAATTGGGATTGTACTGGATATATATTTTCAGATCATTGTCTTTTTTCTTTTTTTTAAGACTTTATTTATTTGAGAGAGTGAGTGGGAAAGAAAGAGCACAAGCCTGTGGGCGTGGCGGGGAGGCAGAGGGAGAAGGAGAAGCAGACTCCCCGCTGAGCAGGGAGCCAGATACAGGGCTCCATCCCAGGACCCTGGGATCATGACTTGAGCCGAGGCAGACGCTTAACCGACTGAGCCAGCCAGGCGCCCCTGTTTTGGGATCATTTTCTATCTCAGGATTTTCTGTCATCATGTCTTATACTGAAAGTAGATTTACTATAAATCTGGTGACGTTTATGTTTTAAGACTCTTTACCTAAATATACCTTTTCAAGATCCTATGCCTAATTTTGTATTATATCTGTGAAAGAAGGTCCTCTAACTTGTATAAACTTCCCTCCTCATAGAATCTACAGATACTGTTCCTGAAGCCAGACTGACTAGGTTTGCAGTCCCAGCTCCATCACCTGTTAGCTGTGTACCTTGAAAGCTGCTTAACTTTTTTGACCTCTGTTTCCCCAAATGCAGAAGTCAGATGATAATAATCACTATCTCATAGGATCATGATAAGATTATCATAAGATTAAATTAGTTAACATGAGAATTCCTTGGAATAGTAGCTAACTCATACTTAGTGCTTGGTAAGTGTTAGCTGTTAAATATTTTAAAAACATAATTTTATATATAATATAATATTTTACAGTGTGAATATATCCTTCCTTAAGGATTTTTAAATTGTTTCCCTTTTCTGCTAATGTAAATAATAAGAAGAATATTTTTGCACATAAATCTTTAACCTTATCTTCGTAATTGAACTATTTCCTTTTATTAGTGTTCTTTTCTACTGGGCATCCTGCATTTCACTTTTCCTTAAAAAAAGTAATAAACTGGGGCTTCTGGGTGGCTCCGTCAGTTAAGCATCAGACTCTTGATTTCGGCTCAGGTCATAATCTCAGGGTCATGGGATCAAGCCCCAGTCTGGGCTGCACACTGGGAGTGCAGCCTGCTTAAGATTCTCTCTCTCCCACTCCACCACCCCCCCCATGTATGCGCATGCTCTCTCTCTAAAAATAAATGAATAAATAAATAAATACTTGTAATAGATATCACAATAGTTAAGATTCTTCTTGCACAAAATATGGGTAGTTAAAGACAACTCAAAAAGCAAAGGTGGCATAGAGCAGAACATATTAATGCATTATTATTCAAGTTATTTTTTTAAAACTCATACTTCGTATTGACTTTTGCTTTCATTTTAATTTAGACATCTCTTGAGCATAGTAAACTTGTTATTCCAGGACTTTTCATATCATTTCAGCATTGTTGGTTTTTCACGAACCCAAAAGGATGTAACTTAACAATTCAACATTAAATTTGGCTACAATACTTTCGTTACAAATTTTATATTTAATTGTGCTTTCACAACTCAGCATTTCCCAGTACACTTCACGTCTTCCTTCTGCATTAAATCTGAGGTACGTACTTAAACCCTCGTTACTCTGATAGGCATTCCCTTCCCTTCGGCTTTAATTAGCTCCTGTGTTATCAGACCCTCTTCCTTTCTCTTCCCAGGCTTCACCCTTCCTTGCTCATCATGGGAAAATCTCATTGTCCTGTTATCAAAGAAGAGGGTGCCTGGGGAGGAAGTGTTAGGTGCTGGAAAAGGAAAAAGAGATACAGGGAAAAGGCAAAGGGTCTAGAACACTCATCCCCGCAGACCAGGGCTGGTGCACCTCACATACTTTCCACATTTTGACTGATGCTGTGCTTTTTTCTGGAGATTAGAACATGGGTGGTCTACTGAGAAAAGAGAAAAGGGAGCGTAAGTGAAGGAAGGGAAGAAGAGAATCAGGGCTGATGTGTAATATGGCCCCTCCTTCCATCATCATTCCCCCTTCCCTGTCCTTTATCCACTGCCAGGCATTGACTAAAATAAAAGTATGGGAGAAGAGAGAAGAGCTGCACATTGAGATCACTTGGGGAGTTTGAAGATGTACTGATACGTGGATCCCACTCCCAGAGATTGTGATTTCATTAGTCTGGAAAGCAACCTGGCCATCAGGATTCTTTTAAGTGATTTTAATGGGCAACCAAGGGTGGGAACCACCTAATTCTCTGAAAAAGCGAAATCAGTTTCATTTGGCTGTTCTTCCTTACTCTCCTTAAGCACCTGCCTAATCTCTTGTTGCAATAGCACCAGGTCCTTACCACCGACTTCCCATCTACATATTAGCTTTGGCCCCACTTCCCAGAGTCCACCCTTTGTGGTCTGGTGTTGGCAGATGTTTTCCCATCTCTGGCACAACAAGTATGTGGGTGAAGAAGTAAGGGGAGCTGGACAAAGAACTGGGTTTGTGAACTGCAAAATATACGATCCAAATTTGGAAACCTAAAGAACAAAACAAAACAAGCAAAAACAGCACAAACAAAACTTGCTTCTTTTTTTCAGTTAAGGCAAACAGAAAGTTGGAAATGATTATAAAATCTATAATTTTGGTGCCTCCCGGGTTAAACACGCCATGCGTCATGTCACCTCTGAAAGAAAAATGGGTTGTGGGCAAGGCCTGAAGGCGTTGTCTGTAGGCCAAGACGAAGGGGCTGTGCGATGATGAAGGTGAACTTGGGAAGCATCTCAGCTTTTAATTCCATATGCATCGCTTAGGGTGAGATGGAAACACCGTCTGTAGGCTCCAAACACTTGTTTGCTTTTGGCAGCAACTATCCGCAGATTTCAAATTTAATTCATGATTCTCAGAATTAATAGTTTGTCTATACCACCTTGTGAACATAAATGGCCTAATCAGTCTTTCTCCCTTTAAAGGATATCTTCTGGAGATATAACCTACCAAGAAATAAAACATTTATCAATCTAATGTGTAAAGGATCACTAAGTATAGGGGGAAAAAAAAAAGTTTAACCTTGGGGAATGTGCGTTCAAGCCTACAATTTCTGTAAACTGCCTTATTGCTTCAAATCTCCCGATATCAGCCAATTACATAGGGGCTGCTTTCCAGGGAACTTTCCTTTTTTGAAACTGAATTACAGCCCTGAATCTGAAAAGTCTCCTGGAATTTATTCTCTTCAGGTGACTTAATTTAATGGTATTAAATGGAAGGACTTTGCAAGGTATTGATTATTTTTAACGAACACTCACGATGACTTTTCATTAAAATTTTCTTCATGGAAAAGTCTAGTTGATTAGATTAGATACATTGGAAAAATATAAAGTGGTGATGTCTGACCTGAATAATGCATTTAAAAAGGCATTGTTTTATCCTTGGTTTTCTTGATTGATTGGTTAGGAGTATTTCCCCAGACCCCTTGTGTTTCCACTTATTTAAGATCTAATTTATAAGAGTTTCTAACACACAATGGGAGTAATATAATAAAAATAACCTTTGGATTAACATTGTGAGCCATTTTTGAATTATGTATTGTAATATTTTTGATAGCAGATATGTTTATTATTTTTTGAAAATAATTCTTCTAGATTCATGGTGAGCATTGTATTTTGTTATAAAAGCCTTATAAAATGTTAAAAGTTAGTTTAAATTTCTGTTTTTATTAATTACCATAAAGAGAGAGTGAAAAAAGAAAATTATAAAACTTGCTTTATAATTATATTGGTGTATTTTTTTTTTCTTTTTCATTTTATGCTGTCTATTTTATATGCCAGGTTTACTATAGGATTTTCTCCTCACGAAAATGTCCAGGGGCTCATTAAACCACAATGTTAGAAAAATTTAGGGGTGTCTACTTTAAAATCACTAGAGTCACCTAAATCCTCTAAATCATTAAAGTGATTTAAGAATTTACTTTGGGATTTTAGTTACCTTGCAAAGAAATATAAAGAGATGAATGGGCTGCGGGGTTGTCAAAGCAAATTTTCACATATAAGATAAAAATAATGGATGAATTGTTGAACACTACGTCTGAAACTAGTGGTGTGCTATGTGTTGGCTAATTGAATTTAAATAAAAAAATAATGGAGAAAAGGAACTTTTATTCTACTACTTAGAGATAACAGACTAATAATTAAATTGTCTTCCTATGAACAGAAATTAAAGGCATAATACATTTTGTTGAATTAATTTATCTCCAAACATTTCACTTATGATTCTGACCCTTTATGCCAGGGATTGGCAAAATTTTTCTGTAATAGCATGGACATTAAATATTTGGGATATTTTGAACCACATAAAATCTCTGTTGCTAATTTTTCTTTGTTAACATTGGCATTTTATTTGATTTTATTCAAACTTTTAAAATGTTTAGGTGAATGTGTTCCTGGGTATGTATACTTGTTGATAATATACACGTATGATAAAATAATATATACAATATATGTGTGCATATATCAAAAATGAGACACATATTTAGTCAAATAATTTTAGCCTCCTTTTGCGTGTCACTGTTCTGTGCATGGTAGCTATAATCTCAGGATCTGTGAGTGGTTTTCTTCTAGGGGAAGCTCCCCCTTTGAGGAAGAAATACCAACCCAAGGGATGTGAGTATGCCCTCCAGTCTCAGTTATCTATGTGAATTAATTAGTATTAGTGGGAAAAGTAATAACACGTGAAAATTATTTGTAATAAATAATTTAGATTTGACTTTAGAGTACATTTTGCAATTTTTGTTTACATGACGTTTTACCCAGAGTCCTCAGAGTTTATTATACTCCCCATTAATTATTCAAATCACAATGTGAAAGTTTGACTAACAAAAAACTACAAAGCCACCCCACTGTCCTGTGTTTTCTTAGAATTCATCCTTTCTCCTAATGGTTTAAAGCTCTGGGTTGCAGGCTAGTTGAATGGTCTGGGGCAACCTGTTTATTTCTGAATTTCAGTTTCCTCCTCTGCAAACTAGATATACTAATATCCGATTTGCATCAAGTGTGTGTAAAGCCCATAATACCACACCTTACCTAGTGTGTGATGCTCATTACACATCAGGCAACTCTTTCGGCCCTATCTCTAGCTATGTTTGCAATCACCATGATGGTAAATTGATTGTTTCAAACCCATTTGTCCTCTTCATTTAAGGTTTGGTATCTTGACTTTCCTCCAAAACTGTAACAGAAGCAAGTGGAAATAATGAAGATATTATGTTACCATATTGATTGCATTTTAAAACAGTTTGTGTTGGGGGTGGGGAGCTCTTACTTAAGTGACAGAAACTTGGTTAAATAATCCCTCAAACAGGAAAGATGTAGATTACTATTATTAGAATCACTTTGAACTTACATAGCCTATTAATTCCTGGGATGAATTGACTGAGTAACTCATAATGCTTATTATAATATAATAAATTTAATTTGTAGAAACATACATATACATACACAACAAGAGAAAGTATGAATTAAGAGATAAAGAAGTCATAAATAATAAAAGAATGTTTGCTTACAGCAACATTATCTCATAATAGGCTCTCTTTTTGAATCATTTGTTATTTTGAAAATAATTTGACATAATTTCAACCTTATAATTTTTTAAAAATGTATACTGAGGGTTTCCGTTTCTTATGGAAAAACACAATTGATGTTTAGGAAAAACTGCTAAGACAATATAATAGGATATCTATTATAGATTCAAAAGCGGTTTGGGAGTTCATTCAAACATAGCGTGCAGGGCATTGCTTAGGTGAAGTATGCAAGTGAACTTGAATGCAGTCAGTCTGGTGAGATCACAGCCTATGAGGCAAGGCCCAGCAGGAGAGGCAGTAATGAAGCCAAGCTAAGCATGCCTCATGACAGGTAGAGTTGTGTCAGAGAGGAAGTGAGGGTCTGGTAAGGCAGTCCTGATAATAAACGTATTTTTGGACAGGATCTATGAGGCCTTCTAGATATGGATGCACCGGAACTTGGAGCATGGAAGAATATGAATGTTTATGTCTGTATTACTGTCCAAGAGTTTGGAGGATGTCAGGATGCCGTATCAGTTACATCCGGCTCTACAATGGGCTGTAGCATCTCTCTCCCTCTAAGGTGGGCCCATGAACTTACCATTATCTGAGAAGAGCCCAGATCAGATGGAGTCAAGGTGCATTTCATTGGACGCTCACATTCCTCCATCTACTTATTCACTCACTAGTCACCACTTTCTAAAGCCCTGTCCCATAACAGGCACCATACATGGAATTGGTAATATTGGCCACCAATAATCTTACCCACGAGTATAATGTGTATTTCAGCTCCTTTCACTGAGAGCACAGCTCCTGAAATTTATCTCGAAAATAAATTGCAGGGCTGTCTCTATAAATGTTCTGGTCTTTTCTCTGAATGTTTTGATATCCTATTTTTAGACCTCTGGAATTTATCAGTAGGAGGGTAACTCTCCATGGGTGGATTATGAGTGATTTTGTCTCCCCAAGGGATGTTTGGTAATGTCTGGAGACGTGTTTGGTTGTCAGTACTGGAGGAAGGATGTGCTATTGGCAGCGAGTAGATAGAGGCCAGGGATGTTATTTCATATCCTACGGTGCACAGGGCAGACCCACAAGAACAAAGGTTGTCCAGCTCACAACGTCAACAACAGTGCTGAGGTCGAGACCCCTTCTATAGAGGACCGCATCCAACTGTCCATGCCACATAAGCTACGGTGTGCCAACTGACATTTCATGTGGCAAGAAGTCCCTGAGCAACCCCAGTGCTTCCCTCTTCTGTTAGGGTCTCACCTCCGGAGAGTGGGAAGAGATAGAGCATTCAGGGACCATGTGTTCTTACCCTCAAAGTCGAGCATAGAAGAGAGTAAATGGCGCTATGTTTCTTCTTCCATGAATGCTCCTCATTCACTCAGCATTTTCCTGGTGGTCCTAGCTGGTTATTATGTAAGCAAGGAGACTTTGGAAAGGAGAAATCATCCCATTGATGTGCCTGAACGCTGACAGGTGTATGCAGAACGAGGAAGGACACCCCTATTGACTTGTCCTTGAAAAGGCACGGAGTGGGGGTGGGGGGACGGGGTCGTAGCTTTGTTGTGTCTGTGAATCATAACCCTTACTGGACATCAGCGTTCCCAGCCACTTTACCCTCCACGACAGTTCCTCTGGGTCTTTCCTTAACCAGACCTTGGACGTGGGGCTGACTGAACTGATTTCACGTGCTTTTGTGGAGGAAACGTTAGGAAAGAAGAGATTAGGAGAGAAATACACGGCACTGCACATGAATATGTGGATTTAAAGGAGCAGAGTTAGGACCCGCACTTCCCGTGGCAGGACAGGTGCTGCTGGTTACCAAGGATAGATACAATCTCCGCTGACAGGAGACCAAAGCTTCTCGCACTCATTGGGTTTTGTGATCACATGAATTTACACCACCATCTTGAAGCACTCGTTTCAAACATGCTTTCAATGAGAAGTGTTTTGGAAAGCAGGGGAGTAGGAAGGTGCTACAATGTCCAGGTAAATGCCATACGGTGCTTAATCCAGTCTCCACGTGCCGTCTGCCTGCAGTGGTATTGAGACATTTCCAGTTTGGTTGGGCAAACCTTTTGCCATGTCAGTGGACTACAGATTCCTCGAGAGCCTCTTGTCTGCCTTTCCCCTCTTGCTGGCACCTCCCTTTGGCTCTGTGTGCACCTTTCGTTTTGATCCATTCATTTGGAGGCTTCATTTGAAGCCTTTCTCGGATATCTATCCTCAGGGCAACTTTTAGCTCCTCGGAGTTGATTTTTGCCCCTTAAGAGGCCTCTCCAAGCGATCAGGCAGCGTGCACACTTTCTTTTTTGCCTTTGGAACGGTGGTGGTTCTTATCTACAAGATTGTTCCCCCACTTGAAGCAATCTGCCCCGCAGCAAACAGCTGTCTGCATCCAGATCTCCCCTCTAGATGAATAAAATCCTTCCAGAGGCTAATGCTGGCTGGAAAATGTGCTTTTGTGCATCTCTGAAGCATAACGGAGCCCTAAGCAATGGCCTTTGATGTATATTTTGTGAATGGGGAAGAGAAAAAAAAATCAAAAACATTTTTTTTCTACCAAACTGTTTCTTGCAGATGAAAATTTTTGTTGACTGAAGGCTTTACCCAATGTGAGGTTTGCCCTCGCCGATTAGACGAAGGTTAGACTGAGCGTGTTTCCCTACATTGCTCTCCAATTTCGCTCTCTGTGCTGTGCGGGCGTAATACTTCATCAGCAAAGTGGGTCCGATCACTGTCTTCCGAATCGCCATCTTGTTTGGTTTGCTGAGAAACAGTTTTCATCCAAGCAGAAAATACTTGGTTCAAAGAGTCAACCTTCCAAAGGTGGAAGTCTAAGTCTATGAGCGGGCTAAAAATGAAATGAGGGTACTTATTTTTGGAGGACATTAGTTTTGCCTCAGTACCTTGAATCCTCATCTTTCATAAGATCTAAGATCAATGGACCTTAGGGTAGCAACATTTGTCATAATCGGCTGATACATTAGCATCTTTCAATACCAAATATTAACTTTGACTATGAGATCACTAAACCATATAATGATTTTGAACAAGGAATAATAACTTGACTTTTGAGGACCAGTGAAGCTAATAGCAAACTTTAAAGACAATGACATACCCTTAGACAGAATTTAAGCTTAGAATCTAATGAAATGTTTCTTGAGCCCTATTTATTGAAATATGAGAACTTGGTTTCATTATTCAATTATGAATACTAATTTAGGCATATAAAGGCAAACCACAAGACACAGTAAGTGAGCAGTCTGTTTTTAACCATTCAGCCTCAAAGCAGGCATAAGTCCAATATTTCATGTTCCCTGTATCAGGAAGGGAAGAGCCTAAGGAATGTTACATTCAGCAAAAGCAAAAAAATAAAAATTTCATCCTCATAGAGAAGCATTTATAACTCCAGTCTTTGCAGAGCAATGAGAATGAGAAGATTTTTTTTCTTTTTTTTAAAGCTCTTTGAAAATCCAGACCACACTATTGATTACTAACTATTCATTGCTGAAGGCAGTACTCTGTATTCAATAAATTAAGCTTTAATTCCTGAGTCCAACAAAATAATTGACCTCAAAAAGAAGATAAATGAATAGGCTGTCCTGAGCTCATGATTAGAATCCACTTTCCAGTCTCATTATATTAGTATTTTTCAATTCAGTGATTTTTCCATTCTTTTTTAGTTTCGTTCACAATCTATAACACCTTTCACCCTGCTGCTCTATCAACAAGGCCAAGCTATTTCCATTCTTGGTTTCAAGAATGAAGGATTTTAATATGGTATTTTTATACTTTAGTATTAATACTGATCATGTAATGTCATTTCCATTTTAGGACAGACTAGGTAACTAGTATTTCTGAAAAATTCTGAAATGTTCTTGAGTGTATAAAATCCTGTATAACATAGACATAGAGCATACAGAAATATTTTGGTTAATTGATCCTTTGAAAATTTTGAAAAATTTACTCTTATTTGCATTAATGTTGATTTTCCTTACTGAATCCTTAAAGATTAGGGAGGTTTAATAATGTTTATCCTGATTCCACATTTGGGAAAATTTAAGATAGGAAATATTTGGTGGCTTACACAAGACCACACAGGGTTTATAAACCATGACTTAGGAAATCCCTCACTTCTTGCTGCCACTGTAGCAACAGAATTTCTATGTTTAGGAAAGTATATCCTTTCATAGTAAAAAGGTAAACACGTGAATAGAGTCCTTTTTAGGTTTGATGCTTTGGTTTCATTTGAAAACAACTATAAAATAATCATTATTATTACGAGTACCATCTAATGACCAGAACAGTGGTTCAATGTTATATTATTCAGAATCGAAGTAGCTAAATCAGGGTCTTCTATGAAGCAGAAATGAGGTATAACTTCCAAGGAAACTGTAGAGAGGTTCATGGCTTCTTTCCTTCTGTGTCTCTAGAGAACACCCCCCCCCCCAGGGTTCCAGAAAAAAAGTTTGTTTGTTTGCTTGTTTTTGTTTGTATTCCTACTGGGATTCCTTGAGGTGTCCTGTACTTGCTTCATCCTTGCATTAGCTGAGAAGGGACGTGGTATCAGAGAACGAAGAGAACTGTGAGAGGTACAACAGGATCCCTCTGGTGTTGGGAACTTGGATTAATAAACTCAGAGGCATTGTCTCTTCTTAGCCTCTTCTCCACCCCAAATCACATTCTCCAAATGGGATAAGACTTGCGCTTACTCTCCCGAGGCTCATTTGTGCAAATGGATAGGTGTCCTTCCGTACATGAAGTATGTCTCGAGGGAGCCTCATGAGGGCCAAAGAGGCTAACAGTACCCAGTGACATTAATTTCTAGTTTCTTGCATCCTCTAAGTGAGCCCACTAACACTCAAGTTCTGCTGCAGGATAGCAGAGTTCATTTCTTTGTGTACTCTTCTTCAGTGAGAACTTCTTGGGCAGAAAGCCCAATTGCCTATATTTTATTCAATTTCTATAAAATGATAGTTTATATTTATAATGATAATGCAAAGTACTTCATAACTTTCTGATTCATTATGGCAAACTAAATTATGTTCATTAGAGCTTTGGTATTAAGTGAATTTAATTGCATTATGAATCTCTGAACACTGATAATTGATTGCTATATATAGCAACTACAAAGAGTCCAAAATATTACACTAATTTAAATATCCCATTTATGAACTATTCCAAATAACAACAATTTAATTGAATTTGGTGTTAGAACAGATTTGTAAATAGGCTAGAGCAAATGTTTTTATCAGTATGCATTTGTTATTATGTTAATAACAATACTTTGCAACATATTTTGATTGGAGTTTATATCAAATTAAGATTTCCTAAAATTTAACAATAAACGAGAAAAGAACCCAGCTACTTTGGAGGAGTAGTAAATGGTATACTCCTAATGTTAACGGATGTTCTTTCAAGTGGAAATCATGTGGTCTTCTGTTTTCTTTGACTCATAGAAGATCATAGATGTAGGGCAAATCTTATGTTAAATATCATCACTGGTTCATTGATACCTTAATCACAGGATATATGTTTGTATGAAAAGGACCTTTAGAAACTGTTGTTTCTAAATTAAGTAGATGCATTGGGCATTCTAGATCTTACCAATTTGTGACTGTTTTCTTGTTTTCTTTGCAGAATTTTTCCGAGAGCTCCTGGAGAATGCAGAAAAGTCACTGAATGATATGTTTGTACGGACCTACGGAATGTTGTATATGCAAAATTCAGAAGTGTTCCAGGACCTTTTCACTGAGTTGAAAAGATATTATACTGGGGGCAATGTAAATCTGGAGGAGATGCTCAATGACTTCTGGGCTCGGCTCCTGGAAAGGATGTTCCAGCTGATAAACCCACAGTATCACTTCAGCGAGGACTACCTGGAATGTGTGAGCAAATACACAGACCAGCTGAAGCCGTTTGGAGATGTGCCCCGGAAACTGAAGATTCAGGTCACCCGCGCCTTCATCGCTGCCCGGACTTTTGTCCAGGGGCTAACTGTGGGCAGAGAAGTTGCAAACCGAGTTTCCAAGGTAATTGAAAATCTGCTGTCTTTCTAATTGGTCTTCCTCTTTTGCTCTGTTCTTAAAACAACCGTTTAAAAAAAAAAAAAAATTAAGGTGAAAGTTCTCCCTTACAGCAGTCCTTGCTCTTAGAGAAATCAGATAAATGTCAAGGTTTAATTCTGGTTGTTTTTTCCCTTGCTTTGTGTGAGAGAAGACAAGAATTCAATCCATTCCATGTTGAGAACATAATGTCAATATTTATCAGCGCTATAGCAGAGAAGCTTTTATCAGGAGTGGTACGGAAACAGGTGTCTTGTAACCATGACCACTTGGCACTTACAATCAGAGTTTTAAGAATGATAAATAGTCATGAAACAGTCCATCCGGAGGTTATAATCCACTAGGAAGTCACAAGGCGATCGTCTTCATGAGGTCTGCAAGTAGCGACAAGCTGCTGTTCAAAACACCAGCTCCTGGCATTTCTTCTTCTTTATCACTCTTGTAAAAGTGGCCAAATTCCTTAGTAGTGGAGGAAGATCCCTTTGCTGACACCTGTAGAATTGGATTAGGGAGGAATAGGAATACAAAGTATAGATTCTGGCGGAGAATTCTTTTGTTATCCATTAGCTTTGTAATTCAATGCCATGTATTGCGTTGGGTTTATAAGCAAGATAAATCACTAATACACATCACACCTTTCCTTGAGGACGTCTCTAAACCTTTAATGCAAGGGGTCTTTCTCCACAGCTTTCTTTAAACATTGTTTCCTGTGTATAGGATATTTGCCTTTGTTTAAATTCTTCCTTGACATTCAACCGTTCTTACAAGAAGGGCTTGCCCAATTATGACGTCAGCCCAACAAATAAACTGCAAGATGATTACTATAAGAGGTAAAGTAAAAACAATACATAACAGGAATCTGGTATCATGTTGCCTAAAAAGGTCATATTTGTACAAAGATAAATGCCAAAAATTACTTTCTTATTACCGGGCTGTGGCAAAGAGCCACATAATTCTCATAACTCATGGCACCATTCTATTGTGTTTCTTTCTTCCCCACTTTGATGTCCTCAGTATTTACATCTTGGCATAAGGACTGTGTATACCCTTAAAAAATGTTTCTCCATGGAACTATTTATAAATTCCATAGCAATACATTTTTAAATTACCTGTTTTTACCGAGTTTATCTGAACATATGGAAAGACCATTCTCAAGAAGGCTCTGAAAAGGATAATCACATGGGACTTAATAATATAAAGGGCATATGATTCTGATGTAAAAAAAAACAAAATCAACAATGTTCTAGATACCAAAGGAACTAGAGCCCCAAAAGTGAATTAATACGGAATTAGCCAGGTGGAATAGCCAGAGGAAATATGGTCACCTGGGAAAGTCTGTAAAATATAGATAAGTATAAGAAATAACTATGTATCCCATATATTCTTGAACAGATAGTTTTTTTTATTAAAAAAAAAAAGATTAGTTACAGAGGCTTCAAATTGAAGTCTTTGCTTTTGTTGAAGAATGAAACATACAACCAGCTTTTAAAACAACACTAGGTAAGAAATTCAAAGGATGGACTGATATATGCAGGATCTTTGATTGTTTACCTGGATTCTGGCGGAGTGTGAATAACGTTTAGATGCATATATTTTGGCCTGGGGACGTTCTGGTGCGATAAGAGAGTGTTTTCTAGCGAAGTATCTAAAAAGCCTCAGGGAAGGCTGCTGCTGATTCTCAGAGGCGGTGTTCACAACTGCCCAGAGATGGCACCTCCCTTTTATCAGTCCCTCACCGTCTCCGTCTGAGGTCTTTGTAGGTCAAAATCTAATCTACTAGTCTTCTCTGTGGAGGTTGGCGTCAGGCAGCAACCATCAATGAGTATGACTTTTTGTTGTTTTCCGGACATGTTGAGCCGGAACACTGAGCTCATACTTCTCCTGACCCTTGCGTGGTCCACATTCATGTGCTAAGTGACTGTTGTGGGTTCGTGATGTTGTTTGTGGTCATGTAACCACAGCATGTTGACTGTTCTGTGCAGATATTGGCTTGTCTTGCCTGAGTTTCATGAGCCCTAATCTACACAAATCATAAATCCCATGCTGACATCTGGGCACCACTTTCTAGTAGAAAGATAAATAGAGAGAAAGAGAGAGAGAGATACAGTTAGAGATATGTGGTTCAAAAGAAGCTGAGCAATTTTTTAGTATTTTTTTCCCTAAAATACTTTATGACTCAGGGATTTAAGCATTTTTACCAATGAACTTTCTCACCTAATGATTACCAGATGGTCTGTAGCTAAGTAAACCAGAAATGGATCTACTAGGATTATTGGTGTGCTGATAATTTTCAGCACCCAAACTATTTTTTTGTAATAAGAATAAAATATTATGAGGGCTAAATATATTAAGAGGAGAAGCAAGAATGGTGTTGGAGGTTTAAGCCCTTCATAAATCTGAAGTCTCCCTGTGGTCTGTTACTTGAATGATTTAGAGTTGGTGAAACGATTGCGGAAGAGGGAAGGAATTCAAGGCAGAACTCCCGAATGGAGATCAACAAACTAGGTTATCTCCTGCATCTTGGTTTGGGGAATACTTTTTTCTTTCAGTTTCTCTTTTCTCTTCCAGTGGCTTCTTAAATCTTGGGGAAGATGTCATTAATAGCTTCTAATTAATTGTTTTGACTGGAAAATTTATCTCTTTGGTAAAACACAGCCATTTGACACAAATGTTTTGACATGATATCATAGGGAATTTTCTTACCAGAAAAATGGAGAAATACTTTGTAGGTATCAACACAATTACTTTTTAAATTTATCCTTGCCACCTTATAGATAAAAACCTTGTCTTCTTCTAGGCACTAAATGGAGGTAATTTTAAGTAACTGTAACTGGAGCTCTGGTTCTTAGAAGTGTTAAATGATTCTGGAGTGAGTGTCTGGTTCAGTTAGCCAGGATTCATTTTCTCTTTGAATGACTATTTTTTCCGAGGGCCAAGTGTTGACAAAGTAAGGAGATTTGGTAACTTGCATACTTTACTGGTGGAAGTATAAATGACATGAACACGTTGAGTAACAATTGGAAAATACCTGTTGAAAAAGTGCATATCCCGGAACTGCAGTTCGACCCCTGGAGTGGACCAGGTAGGCATGTGCATGTGTGTACAGGTGGATAGGCAAACGAATGTTAACAGCAGCACTATTTGCAATAACATGAGAAGTAAGAAGATCATAAACGTCCCACCTGCATACATCTTGATCTCTTTTCACCGTAAAATCCTATGGGGCATTGAAAATAAGTGAACTGTAGCCACACTAGTGGATGAATCACAGGAACCTCATTTTGAGAGAAAAAATCACCAAAGCATATGTACAATATGTATATAAAGTTCAAATAACATAAAATGAAGCAATGCAGTATTTGGGAATAGAAATATATATGAGAAAAAATTTTTAAACCGGAGACACGAACACCAGATGGTCATTACCTTTGGGGGTTAAGTTTGGAGATATTATAAAGGAGTGATATACAGGGGTTTCTAAAGTTATTGATAACATACTGTTTCTTAAGCTCTGGGCTATATGTGCGGTCAGGAGTGGATTTAAAACCATTTTAATGAAAAAGATTCAAGTGGGGAAAGACTTTGCCATTGTTCCTCTCTGATTCTCTTCATCTGCACAGATATGATCAAGTCTCCGAGCTACCCTCATTAGTTTATCAGATTTACTGCTGTCTCTGACTTGTTAACTGTTCACTTTCTATGCCCCATATTGTGCTGAGTGGTATCAGGTAGGCATGGAAGGTAAAGCCCTCAAATGAAGATAAAAGCAAATTTTGATAACGTAGCAGCCTTGAGAGAAAGAATCTAGACTATTCTTTAGCATTGTCCCTTTATTAAAACACCACTCTCATAACCTTATATATATCCATTCGGGACTGGAAACATGGATGCCAGCTTGTGAGACACTGTGAAGCACAGACAGAGGCCTGCATAAAGAGGTGTGAACAGCTTGTCTGCTTTGACCAAGTTTCAACTATTTATCATGAAGGCAAATGTAGAAATGACTGTCGTGTCTTCGCTGGGCCATCTTGATGCCATTTAAACAAAGAAGACATGACTTTCCTATCTTTCTGCTTTAATAAAAGTGACTTCTATGAGTAAACACTGTAAATTATGTCAATACAACTACATCAACTATGCAAGTCATTTCAGCGATTCACTCCAGACAGTTGGGTAGATAGTAGAGCTGAGATCCGGAGAACTTAACTCTATTGCCAAAGATTGTCATGTATCTTTTTTCTGTCTGTCTGTCTGTGTATCTAACTATCCACCTATACATCCATCCATCTACCTAAAGTCCTTCCTTCTTGTGGGTCATGACTTTGAAAAGAAAGTCTGGCTTTTAGTCTTTAGAAAGACCAGAATATTTTCATCAGTAGACACCTGCCATGTCTGCTACACAGACTGTTGTTTTTGCATGAAGAGCCTCTTAGCTGGTTCATCCACCTGAGTAAACAGCTTTGCATTAACAATGCAATGCCTAGAAAGCAATAAACAGAGAGTCAATTTCAATAAATGTGGTTGATGGACTATAAGGCTGAAAAAATTTGTCATCAAATTTGATGGAATGAAGACTCTGAAATACATCCATTGAGAGCATTCTCTGATCACAATGGAAAACCATTCTGAAGAATTTACCATGGATCTAATTGACAAGAGAAATGGTATTCTATTTAGCTGTTAGCTTTTGGGAAAGAATTTAAGATACAAAGTAAGACCACCTGTTGTAGCTATCACCTGACTCATTTGTCTTGTGCCTTTTATGGCGATCTTCTAATTGGAGTTAACTTCTGTGGAGTCATCCAAAAATGAAAAGGACCACAGAAAGGTCTTAGGTGAATGAAACCTTTTTATAGTTCTTCGGTGGTTAGTGTATTATCTTCTGTAATTGATGATTATTCAATGTAGGTTACTTCAGTAATTTACAATGTTAGGAAGAATAGGTAAGCCTTTTGAAATTATCAATAATGCTTCTATGTTTACAACTTTTAAGTCAGCATAAATAATACATGCTTGCTGCTTTTATGATGGTGGTGTGGACATTATATTTGGAAAGTACTTTGCAGTTGATAAATAAATAATTTCATGATAAAAATAGTAACAAAATACTAATACTAGGAGCCATTACAATGAAAATAGCTTATTAATGTAATTCATTGAAAAATGTATGAATTTTACCATGATGTAGGTGCTTTGATAAGCCCTGAAAATCACAATAATATAAGAAAGTTCTGGTGTCAGAAGAAGAAAAAAAACCATTTCCCCTCAAGAATAGCATGCTAGATACTACAGATGGATTTAGACAATTAAGAGAGACGGTCCCATTTTAAATAAAACGCTTTGGTACTACCCAAATCAATCTACACATTTAACACTATCCCTATCAAAATGCCACCAGCACTTTTCACAGAGCTAGAACAAATTATCCTAAAATTTGTGTGGAACCACGAAAGACCCCAAATAGTCAAATCTTGAAAAGGAAAAGCAAAGCTGGAGGCATCACAATTCTGGACTTCAAGCTATATTACAAAGCTGTAGTCATCGAGACAGTATGGTACTGACACAAAAACAGACACATAGATCAATGGAACAGAATAGAAAACCCAGAAATAGACCCACAATTATATGGCCAACTAATCTTCGACAAAGCAGAAAGACTATCCAGTGGGAAAAAAATGCTCTCTTCAACAAATGGTGTTGGGAAAACTGGACAGCTACATGCAAAAGAATGAAACTGGACCACTCTGTTATACCATACACAAAAATAAATGTGAGGCAGGAATCCATCAAACTCCTAGAGAAGATCACAGGCAGCAACCTCTTGGAACTCAGCGGTAGCAAGTTCGTACTAGGCACGTCTCCAGAGGCAAGGGAAAAAGCAGCAAAAATGAACTGCTGGGACGTCATCAAGATAAAAAGCTTTTGCACAGCAAAGGAAACAGTCAACAAAACTAAAAGGCAGCCTATGGAATGGGAGGAGGTATTTGCTAATGCCATTCTGATTAAGGGATAGTATCCAAAATCTATGAAGAACCTATCAAACTCAGGGCACCTGGGTAGCTCAGTCAGGTGGGTGTCTGACTCTTGATTTCAGCCCAGGTCATGATCTCAGGGTAGTGGGATTGAGCTCTATGTTGGGCTCTGTGCTCAGCATGGAGTTTGCTTGGGATTATCTCCGTCTCCTTCTGGTCCTCCCACCCCTGCTGGCTGGCTGGCTGGCTGGCTGGCTCTCTCTCTCTCTCTCTCTCTCTCAAAAAAAAAAAAAAAAAAAAGGAACCCTTCAAACTCAGCACCCCCAAAAATAAATAATCCAGTTAAGAAATGGGCAGAAGACATGAATAGACATCTTTCCAAAGAAGACATACAGATGGCTCACAGACACATGAAAAGAGGCTCAACATCACTCATCATCAGGGAAATACAAATCAAAACCATGATGAGATAGTCAGAATGGCTAAAAATAATAACACAGGAAACAGATGTTGGCAAAGATGTGGAGAAAGGGTTCCCCTCTTACACTATTGGTAGGAATGCAAAATTGTGCAGCCACTCTGGAAAATAGTATGGAGGTTCCTCAAAAGTTAAAAATAGAGGAGAACCTGGGTGGCCCAGTCACTTAAGTGTCCAACTCTTGGTTTCTGCTCAGGTCATGATCTCAGGGTCATGAGATCAAACCCCACACCAGGCTCTGGGCTCAATGCAAAGTCTGCTTGGGTTTCTCTCTCCCTCTCCCTCTCCCTCTGCAACCCCCCGCCCAAATAAATAAATAAATCTTTTTTTTTTTTTAAGTTAAAAACAGAACTTCCCTGCAACCATAATTGCACTCCTAGGTATTTACCCAAAGAATACAAAAATATTGATTCAAAGGGGCACCTGCACCCCAATGTTTATAGCAATATTATCAACAATAACCAAACTATGGAAAGAGCCCAAGTGTCTGTCAACGGATGAATGGATAAAGAAGAGGTGGTCCATATATACAATAAGATATTACTCAGCCATCAAAAAATGAAATCTTACCATTTGCAACAATGTGGCTGGAGCTACAGTGTATGATGCTAAGCACAGTCCGTCAGTCAGAGAAAGACAAATACCATCTGATTCCACTCCTATGTGGAATATAAGAAACAAAGCAGATGTACATAGAGGAAGCTATAAAAAAAAAAAAAAAAAGCGGAAGGTAAGCCCTAAGAGTCTTAAATATAGAGAACATACTGAGGGTTGCAGGCGGGGAGGTAGGCAGGAGGATGGGCTAAATGGTGATTTTGGCACTAAGGAGGGCAGGTGCTGTGATGAGCACTGGGTGTTGTATGTAAGTGATGAATCACTGAATTCTCCTTCTGAGACCAATTTTACATTATATGTTAACTAACTAGAATTTAAATAAAAACTTAAACCATTTTGATTAAAACAGTTAAAATTTCTCATTAATTTTAAGTTCTCTTGCAAAATATGTAGCTTAGGTGTACAAATTTGAAAAATGGTTGAGGTAAGAAGAGAGTAGAAATTGAGGAAAATGAAGCCATTTATTTCCAATGCATTAAAAGCTATTTTGTGGGGCACCTGGGTGGCTCAGTCGGTGGTTTAGCGTCTGACTCTTGGTTTCGGCTCAAGTCCTGATCTCAGTGTTCTGGGATGGAACCCCAAGCCAGGCTCCGCACTCAGCCGGAGTCTGCTTAATATTCTCTCTCTCCTTCTCTTTCTGCCTCTGCCTTTCCCGTCTCTCTCTCTCTCTCTTTGTCTCTCTAAAATAAATAAATCTTTTTAAAAAACTATTTGTGTATTCTTTCTTTTTGTTCTTTTTGTAGCTTGTGTCTCTTTCTAATACCTCTGCCTAAGTTAGGCTATTTTATTTTGAAATTATGCTACCTATTGGAATTCCATTAAAATGAGCACCTTTGTCCCTGTTGAATTTGATTGTGAAGTTTTATTCATATTGAAAGGAGAAGTTAACGAGTTCCTTAACTCTGTCTAAATACAACATAGCTAGGAAAAGTCTGGGAACCACCGTTCTTCCTCTACTGTACCTAACAGGTATAGTCTTCCTCTCCTCTACAGTCCAAGATGGGGTGGTTGTAATAACCCAAATGTGGCTTCTTGTAAAAGTGGAGCCGTTTTGGAGACTTAGTTCCGCCCTCATCGATAAACACTTGTTCATTGTATATTATATGTCAAGTACTATTGGTAAGTTCTTGAGATACCACCATCAAGGAAGTTAACGTATTTGCAAGTACTAATTGGGAAGAGGGAGAGACACACACAGAATCAATGCATGCTGAATTATGCAGTAAAGGTCCTGGGAACAGAAAGGAGAGGCACGTAGCTTCGTCTCGTGTGCCTTGAGTCTTTCAGGGGCACAGAAGCCTGAACGGCGTGTTGAAGGACGCATGGGCACTGGGCAGATGATGAGGGCCTCTGGCAGGGTGAAGGGTGCTGTACGCAGAGGCAATGGCAAGCAAAAGCGCAGAGAGATGAAACCAAATGATGTGAGCAGGTAGCTGTAAGCACGTGGAGTCCCTGGGCATAATGTACAAAGCAACGAATAGCTAGAGATTAAGCTGGAGACCTAAACTGAACTCTTGAGTAAAAACTATTTCACTAACAATTTTGTGCATGGCTATTTTGCCTGAATCATTAAAAAAAAAACTTTGTGTGGTTAGAAGCATTCTAGTATTTTTGAGGGACACAGGCACGCTGAGCACTTACTGTGTGTCGGGCATTGTTCTATAAGAACCAGGAAATAACAATGAGTAGCATTGTCCTTGAGGAAATCAAAGACTATCCAATGTTCAAGTGTGGTGCAGACAATAAGGATAAAGGCAGAGATCTGTATAGAACACTATGAGAATCAAGAGAAATACACGTCCCCCTTTGTCTTGGGAAATTGGAAAAAGCACTGTAGAGTAGGTAATAGTCAGATTTAGACTTTAAGAATGAATAGGTGTTACAGAGGGAGAAAGGATATAAGACTTTCTTGCCAGGGGCCCAACAAGTTCAAAGGCACAAATCATGAAATGTCATGGTGTTTTGGAGAGGATGCCAGGAGGTCGATTTGAACCATATTAATTGGGTCATATTTTAAGTTCAGGAATGTGAAGGACTTGGCATAGGCAGGGGGTAACAGTGATTTTTCAAAAGACAAGTATATGATCAGATACTCACTTTAAAAAGATGGTCCATGGGGGGGCGGGGATCATCTGGATTGTGAGGCTGACGGCAGGTGCAGTGACGGGAACTGTTGCAATTGCCCAGATAAACAGGGATGAGACGCAGGTCCGCACGGGTGGAGCAGAGTGCAGAGCACGCCAGGAGAGACAAACACACCAGCAAGTGTACAGGTGGTGTGTCTTCTCGGGCCCCCTCCGAAGCAGCGAGCACAGCTCCTGGCACAAAGTCTGTTCACATTTAGTAACAGCTGTCTGCCTGCTGACTGGTTTGAGAATCTCCACCGTGTACGTGCTTGTCGGCGAAGGATAGTAACATTTGGCTAGAGCAAGAAAGGAATAGGATCAGAGGAAACATCACAGCATGTAAAGATTTAAAGAGGATAAAGAGAAAGAAGACACAAGACAAGAGCCAGAAAAGCATATTGTCCTGAAAGGAAGGGAAGCAGAATCTGAAGAAAGAGGGTAATCAATGATATCAAATATTGCGGATGGTCACGTGCGAGGCACAGAGCAAACAGACCTTTGGATTTGGCCATTAGGATGTTACTAATTAGCAAGCGCGGTGTGACCAGACTGCTATTCAGTGGTTGAGAAGTTACCTCTTCTGCCACACTACACATTCTCAAACAGGCTGAACCAAGCATGGTGCCTGGACTGGCGCTCATGAGCAGGCTGACATGGTTTTGTAATAAGATAAGTACAAAAATTGAAAGCATTTAAAAACTCTTGATAGCTATTTCACATTGCCCCGGATCCCAGACACCATCAGCAGACTTTGTCTTGACTATCGTTGAACTCGCCTGGTGAGTCTCCTCGTTTGAGCTGCATCTTAGTTATGCCCATCGGATTAGGTATCAAGTCAGAACATACTGGGAAGAATCAAACAACCAGCCAAGGCCTGGCGAGATCATTTGAGCCTCAGATAGTCAGTCTGAGATGTACTCTTCTAGAACAATGCTAAGAATACAAAATAATCTATTTGGCTTGATTTTATTGGTGTGCCCAGGCTTTCTCCTTCCTGTGTGCAGTTTCCCTTTACCCCTTTTTTGCGGCTTCCTGACCCAGCCTTTTCCCCTGGGGCGCCTTCTCTGTGTTCACAACCATCCTGGGCTCCTGTAAACCCGCTTTGACTGACACATGTACTGTCTCTGCCTTGGCCCCAAAAGTCCGAGAACTCCTCTGGGGCCGTGGAAAACGTGTGCTACAGGCAGACATCTTTGTTACTAATAGGGAACGGCCACTGGTGAAATGCGCCAATTAAGGTACAACACAACTAAAAAAGGCCCAAGGACAAAACTCTAGTACAGTAACTCAAAGAATGCTGCTTCTGAAATGGTTTCGTAAAGGAAAACAGACCTAATGCTTTATTCCAGTGTCACCGCTGACTCTGTTCTTGAATATGTATCTCCGAATGCATTTACGCTTCTCCTACGAGAAGGTTCTGTGTAACAAGATTTGAACCACAGTCGTGTTGTAATTACTTACACATGCAAAAGCACACCCAGCGTGCTGACAGGGCACCGCGGGCTGTGTGCTCTGATAGGCTGCACTTAAAAGATTGGAGGGTTTCTCTTTTCTTGTCCCATCTTCAGAGATTCAGTGTCACAAGGACGTTCTCCGAGGCACTCTCAGTGCACTGTAGAGGTTTATGAGCCCAGATACTCGTGAAAAAGAATTTTAATAAAGCTTGACAGATCGATTGCATTAATAGTGCTGACAGAGTAAAGCAGGACTTGCGTAAAGAGTATGACATATTGGTATTGTTTTTTTAAAATGAGGTATTAGGTCCTGCAGATATTTGACTGTGTAGAAGATGGGGGATATATTATTACATGCTGTAGTTTTCTCCATTGTTATCTTCGTGATCACAAGCAAGGGTGATTCCCCTTCATGTGTATATGCACTTTACCTCTTCGTCTTGAGGAGTGATCGCCCAAACGCAATGGATCCATCCCGGGTGCTCGGAAAATAGCAATCATCCCACACAGTGTCGAAACTCTACATTTTCTTTCTTTTTTTTTTTTTTTTTTTTGAAGATTTTACTTATTTATTCGACAGAGATAGATACAGCCAGCGAGAGAGGGAACACGAGCAGGGGGAGTGGGAGAGGAAGAAGCAGGCTCATAGCAGAGGAGCCTGATATGGGGCTCGATCCCATAATGCCGGGATCACACCCTGAGCTGAAGGCAGGCGCTTAACCACTGTGCCACCCAGGCGCCCCGAAACTCCACATTTTCTTGTGTCTAAATCGGAGAGCCAAGAGTGAAAATGGACAGTTCACAGTGTCAGTAATGGGGCAATGGTGACTTTGACATTCAGATGTACGTAAAACTGTAGCCTCAATCCATAGATATCCCAAGTTCACATCAGTTGACACTTAAGCAGCTGGCATAAACAGATTTTTAAAAATTCATTGTTGTCCTTGCAGGAATGTGCTGTGTGTCAAAAATGCCAGTGTCGTATTTAATACTCAGCAGATAGCAGGATTTTATATGGAAATTGCATCCTTTCCAGGGTGTAGTGTCTTAACAAGTCAGGAAGGAAGGCTTTTCTGTGTTCATTCTGGATAGGATTTTGCAATCAGAAAAATTCATTCATGCAACATTTTAAGCACTCATAAGTATATTATGAAAAATTATTATTCTGTGTACTATTCGTATAGTACTTATGAATATGAGTCTCGGCGTAAAGAAATATATTAACTGATACATAATGGGTGTTAAAACTTTCCTCATTTTCTCTTGGCTTTCTAAAAGCCCATTTCCTACTAAAAGTATATCTAGGTATAAGGCAACATTGATTTTGACTGGTTTTCGTTGAAAACGGACAGCAGTTAGTAAGAAATCTAAGATTTTATAGTGCTTTAAACAATCACAGAGAACCAAGCACTCTGCAGACATCCCCATTCCTTTCTTCTTAGGCTTTTGGTGCTCAAATGAGAGGCTGGGCCAAGGAGAATTTAACTGTACTTGCAATAAAGCATTTTATTGAAAAGACAAACCTGATGATATCCTGCTGCATTTGTAGACAGAAGATAACTATATAAAATATTTATGATACTATTTCCATAAAATACCAGAAATACCTATTTTGGAATGGAGAAAAAAGTACCCTGACATTTTGGCTAAGAGGGCAGATAGAATCCAGATTGAAAGTCTTTTTTATTCGTGCAGATTTTTTTTTATTGTTAAAGTGATCGCTTTCTTCAGCAAGAGTCCAATATACCAATTGTTTAATACATTGTAAAACTTCCAACTCCCAGCTATTCCAGCTCTCCCTCTTGATCAATGTATAGTTTATCACTTGTGTTGTGATTATGGGACCAAATGAATTGGGGGAATGACATATTCTGATGAATCACTCAAGTCAAAGTCAAATAGAACTTTTTTTTTTTTTTTGGCCCCTCAAAATACCAAGAAAGTTTTTTAAAAAAATTTTTTACCCTAGCTTAGATCACCTAGACCTTTATTTTTTATTGGTAGTTAGTAAAATAATTTTATGCATTTTTGCATATTGGTTTCTGACTGTAAAATCAATAGGCGCTCATCCAGAAAGAAATACAATGTGGAAAACACAGAAGAACATGAAGAAGACAATAAGATAATCCTGGATTCCCCCTACCCAAGCAATGTGAAAGATTGGTTAAAAGATAATCAATGTCAACAGTTTGTTTTTCCGGTCTTTTTGTACCTCTGATATATTTTTATATTACATGTTGTCAAATCATGTGGGATGATTCCTATTGGATACTACTTTTTGGCTTTAACATCAGAAGTATTTCCGCACATCAATAACATTTCTTTAAATATTCCTCTTATTCCTTAAAGAATTCTTTCACAACCTAAAGACTTTGTTTGCTACCAATATATCTGGGGACCTGTCACAAGTAGTCACCCCCTGGACATTCTTGCTGGGAAAAGGAAACACTGTTTCAAGTAGTTTATATGCGTGTGCAGATTTAGCTGTACTCATTTTGCACTCTGCAATGCCAAGATACCTGCGAGTTCCATGATTTCCTTATCGTGTATTTAACTGTTGAAATTTACTGACTGGTACATATATATACTCCAGAGAGCTTAGAAGCAGTGTTTTTATTTCTTTATTTGTGTTTTTTTGTTTTGTTTTGTTCAAAAAGGAGAAAAGGCATAAACATAAAGCAGAGGCAGGAATGAGGCTGACTGAAAAAGTTTCTGAGAACTTCTGGGCCATCTTCCCCATTGGGCCAAAAGCTTGGATTTAAGCCAGATTGCAGACTTGTGGACCTTGGTCCTAACTGGTTCATGGGCATGTTTTATTTGGCATGGATTCTTTAAGATTTCAAATAATGTTTTAAAATGGGGAGGGTTGACATAGAGTGTGGATTTCTACAGTTTCTGAAGATATCATTAAACTGGCCCTGTGTTTTGGATCTCAAAACCTGGCTCAAGTTAAGGAATGTTTAGACTGAGTGGAGCATTCAGGGTTTAGTTTGATGCCCATCTCATCACTCCTGTAGTTGGCCTGATTCTGAAGTCAGTATTGCTTGCCTTCTGTCAAAATGTGTGGCTGATTTTCTCATAATAGAGAACTGTTTCTCTCTACCTGTGCCTATACTAAAAGTGAAGAAGTGAAAGACAAATAGGACCATGTTTCAAGAAAAAAATGGTAGGAAGTTTATTTTTTTTTGGAAGTATATATATTCTAAATATTTTATAGGCAAATAGTTTCTCTGTTTAAAATTTTTTAAAAAACTAAACTTCACTTGTAATTATTGACTCATTGGGATTCGAATGTGCCAGCCCTCCTTTAAGCCTTCTGTTCACTGTCAGTATGAGGTAGACCATATTCTTTAATCAAATAAAAACAAGCCAATGGCTAAGGAAGAAACTCTACTATTCTTAGTGTTGGAGTCACTAAAGAATCCCCCTTTTAACGTCTTAAAGAACATCCTTATCATACACAGCTGTAAGTTTATTCCTGCCAAAATGGACCATAGTAGCAAGCATAGACCTAGAATTTTTCCCATCAAAGTCATCATAACTTCATCACTATTATCAGATTCTCTTCCCGTCTCACGCAAATGGAAGCTAACAGTTATTGTATATGCCAGCCACTAGGCTAAGTACTTTTCACACATTGTCACTTAATTCTTATGTTAAACCTAAGCTAGAGGTGTGATTATGATCCCATTTATTAGATAAAGATCGTGAGGCTACATGGCAAAGAGCCCATGGTATAAATCTGCATTGCCTCCCGTGAGCTGAGGTTTTTGTCTGAATGCAGCCACCTTATGTAAAACTCCTCGGTCTATGGCAATGCTATCCAAAACGAATGTGATGGGGAACCACAAATGTAATTTAAAATGTCCTGTAAGTACACTAAGATAAAAAGAAACAGGCGGAACTAATTTTAAAGGTAAATTTTTAACCCGTTGTATCCCAAACATGGTCATTGAAATATGTAATCAATACAAAAATTGTTAATGAGATATTTTATGGTTCTTGTATAAGTCCTCAAATGTCTGTTTTGCACTTATAACAAATCACACTTTTGGACTAGCCATATTTCCTCTGCTCAAGGGCCACATGTGGGTAGTGGCTAAGGCATCAGACAAAGCAAATATATAGTTTTAATGCATCATCCTCCTATTTAGGGCAAAGAATTTTAGGAACTCACACCAGGAAGTCTAAACTCTTGTGGTGGATTATTGATATAGTTCCTCCGGTTATGAGGAAAATAGAGAAATGGTCCGTGCTTGCGTAATGCATTTGGGGCCCTGCCTGGAACTCTGACATAAATAACAGACACTCTGTTGAGAGATTTGCCCTTGCCAGTCCCCCAGAGGTTTTGCATGTGGTACGACCAGTGCCCATAAGTATAATGAGCATCAGCAAGGTTGTAAATCATCCTGGATGGATTAATCTGTGGCTTTCCATCTGCCGTGGGGAGGTGGATTAGAAAGAGTAATGCAGGAGTTGGCTGATACCTGTGGGTGTCAGCATCAGTTGTAAACAACATAAATGTCCTCATATTATCACAAGGGGCTCTCTGAAATTTTTGGCTCTTAAAAAGGGGCCTTAATACTCATAAAGGTGGCCCATCCCTGGATTAAATGAGTCAAAACCACATGACTGATTTGCATTCGGACAGATCTGTATTTCCACATTTTTTTTTTAGTAAGGAAGGTACTTTTCAAGTCAAAGCCCATGAAGTATTAGCTCGCTAAGATTTCTCATAAAACGTTTTACCACACAGGTTTTAAAAGAAACTGGCAAATTACAGTTTTAGTGAATGACTATTTGGATGCGTAAGGTGATGCACTGGAGGTTGACAGAGTTGACCTTCATCTTCCACAAATGCCTTTCACTGCCAGGGAAGAGCTTATCATAAGAGGGATCCTATTCAGTATCTCCTATTGTGGAATTGATACGTTCATCACCACTCTGAAAACTTTGATTTGTTATTGAGTCTCCCTTTGCGATATGGAAGGTCAGACCACCAGGCAGGAGAAGCTGGTTCTGTGGCAGCCGCCATGTTGTGGAGGCATGCGGTTTTCCCCCGGGTTCAGAATACCATTGTGCAGGAGAGCTGACTTTAGACTTATTTTATAATTCCATTCATTAAATTAATTTAGAAGATGTAAACTGATTTATTGGGAGATTTAAAACCATTTCCCTCAGGAGAGTGGAGAATATTAGGTTAGCAGTTTTTCTGAGCACGGCTTTGACTCAGTTTCAGGGGGCAGGCAGTTTAATGCCAGCATCCCATCATTTTAGCTACGCAGTGTCATTTTCTCTCTACTTTTCACTGCTGAGTCAAAAATCTATTTGAGAGGTTACAAATATGCCACAGTGTTTCCAAGGGAGAGAAAGTTTGTAGGTAACTTCTGTCTAGCTGCAACCTCCCATTCAGACTCTGCATTCATTGCAACATCTACGGTTGCATTTCCTTTTCCACACTCAGCAAACCTACAAAGCAGTTTATTAGGCACTGAGCTTAATCATTTGGAGCTGCATAATCATGTTGTAGTCCCGTGTGTCTCTCCCTTTCCAGAAACTGGCTCAGTTTCTGAAATCTAAACTCTGATCACCTTCAGGCTATTGTCCACTTGGGGCAGCTCTCCCAGCTTTTAGGCTCTGTACCTTCTCCTGGGCATCCTAGGAACACTTCATCACATGCCATTTTGAGGAGGTCACTGTCCTGATCATAAATCCCAGCAGTATATTGCTCATCAGTTACTCCAGTAATTGGGAATGTTTTACTAAGCACTTAGCGGTCTGCTGGGAACAGACTTGAACGCCCCATCCCTCTCATGACAAGAGATTGACAGGTCCGAGGTCGGCAGCCAAGCCTTCAAGACCTCAATCGCACACTCACCTTGCTGCCCTATATCATTAGTCCCAACTCAACGCCTGGTTTTATTCCAGCAAATGTATTCCAGCTTTGCCCCACATGAAAGTTTGTGTGACAGTTTCTCTGCCATGTTTCTTACCCGTCATGCCTTCCTCTCCCCATCAACTCATCTCTTAATCTCATTCAACACTCACTAAAACCTGCTCATTATCACTTCCTGTGTCTCTAGGAAACTCCTTTCACCTAATCACCTAACCGGTTGTGGGGTTTTTGTTTTGTTTTTTGTTTTGTTTGTTTTCGCTCAGCCTCATTTCAGAATCTCTAAATGAAGCTTTTACTGTGTTCCTGTGGACTTGCACATACATTACTTTGAAGTTTTTACATTTTCCTGTGGGATGGACCTCCTCCTCCACCTGAAGATTGTAGCTCAGTGCCCAAAGAGGAACAACCGTTCTATCTGCAGTGTTCGTCAGAGCAAGCACTACTGCAGTCCGGATATGACAGATATTGAAGAAATATGATTACTGCTGTTATATTACTTTTTTCCTTTTCTTTCATTCCCATCATGGTCGGAAGAGTAGGCAGGGATAATATCCATCTACGTATCCTCTCCCACATTGTTGTAAATAGCGCCCTGAATTTCTGATGGTTTTAGAAAAGGATGTAATATAGGTCCTTCTAGAATTCTACCCCTCCCCCAAATTAAATACTTGGTGCATGTGGCTACCCAAGAGAGCTTAGCTCCTTTTGTTGGGACATTCATTTGGAAAGACACCTTAGACAACGGAAAGGATAATGACTGAGGATGGGCTGAGAAGCCATGCATCCCCTTTGCTATCACCTAGATGGTGTGGCAGCTTGAGATCTGTTGAAGAGTAATGAATCTTCATTCATATTCCAGATTTGCAAAATATCTGTATCGTCTATCTGTATGTAGACATAGATATCTGTACCGTTTCCATAGTTAGTGGAGCAACTGTTCTTTCACTCCTCTTTTCCCTTCATGCCTTACAACTCTTCTATCCAGAAGCTCCGGGGCTAGATGATCACAGTTTAGTTCAGGGAATTAGTAGTGGAAAAAAGTGTGGTTTCATAGTCTTCCGGCATCAACATTGTAGATTTTCTTAATCTTCTATGTCTTAGAATAGAAGAGAAAGGGGCGCCTGGGTGGCATAGTTGTTAAGCGTCTGCCTTCGGCTCAGGGCATGATCCCAGCGTTATGGGATCGAGCCCCACATCAGGCTCCTCCGCTATGAGCCTGTTTCTTCCTCTCCCACTCCCCCTGCTTGTGTTCCCTCTCTCGCTGGCTGTCTCTCTCTCTGTCAAATAAATTAAAAAAAAAAAAAAAAGATTAGAAGAGAAAGATGTGCCATAATACTGAAATCTTGGGAATATTTTTGCTGTGAGTTATAAGAATTATTAAAGCGAAATGAAAGAAATAAAGAAAAAAGCAACTAATCACTTTTGTAAAGTGCTCACATTGCACACTTACAATTAAGCTGTTCTGATTTCTGTAATTAAAATAATTTCCTCTGAGAGGCCTTAAGTTCATGCCCACGAGTAAAAAAAAAAAAAAAAGAAGAAGAAGGCTGTTGTCATGAATGAAGGATTGAAGGAAAGGTCTTATTCACATGCTTTAGTTCCTATAAGAAGTCTTTGAAAACAAACCAGGCATGACAAAGGCAATCAGTAGGGCTAGCCAGGGGTCATTTTAGCAATCCATGGGATGTACCAGCTCATACATTTATTCATCCCTTCATTCAGCAAACATTTATTGGGCACTAACTCTTTGGCAGGTGCAATGGGTATAATGATGAATAAGACCTACCCCTGCCCTTAAAGAACTTTCATTCCAAAGTGGGTACCAGACAAATAGTAGAGACTGCTCGGTGCTAAGACAGAGGTATGCATGGGTCACAAGAATGCAGGTGCCCATCAAGACAAGCACATCTCCTGAGGCCTCTTTTGTCTTATTGCATTTTATTTTGTCAGTTATGGGTTTAATGTCAACAGGAACATAAAGTTTAATGGCGATATGAAAATTCACTGTTTGGACATTGAGAAAATAAAACTGCATAAATAATTAGTAGGTATTTATTGATTAGGCACAAAGTACCTGTCACTATCACTATGAATGTTTTATTCTGTGTTATTATATATATAGATAACACGAAAACATGCCATATCATAAACACAATAGGAATAGAACATAGAAGATAAGTAAAGAGGAAAAAGCTTGACGTTAATTCAGAGCTCACTAGACCAAGGATAGGAGATAGCTGGGATTGAATTCTTACTTTGATCCTAATTAGTTTTCTGAATGTCTTCTTTTCTTTCCTCCTTGGTGAAGTGAGGGGGTTGGACTAGATGAAATGCTTTATTAGGAGTGAAATTTCCAGTGTAGCAATTATTGGGATCATAGGCATAAGACCTAGAAACTAAGGTATACACTCAAGAATGCACACCTGGACATTTAGATCCGTGTGAGAAAGGGCTGGTCAAGCAATCCGTTAGCAATTAATTTGAAAGTTGTAGGCCATACTGTGCTCTAAGGCATGCCCTAAGTTTTTTCGAATGTGGCTTTGCAATCTATCCAGCTACTATTTCTGGTTGTCACTCTTTTAATTGGGATCACCTCTAATTTTAGGATGACACAGTTTACTCTTATAATGCTAGGTTGTTGCTGTTTTCCTAAATCACTTCGAATTCCAAAGACATTTTTGAGCAGTAGGATACCTGTATGCTTAATGGGTTTCCATGGGCCTCCTAGAATTCAGCCTGTCCATTGCTCTGATGCAAGCCTTATAGCTACCATGCTGAATTTTCTTCAGTGTTTCATAATTTTAATTTTGGCCCTCAAGATGTATTTGGTGTTAATGCATGTTGCTGCCAAAGATAATGGGTGCCCTGCTGAAGAGATGGCTTTTGCAATGTTTTCTGTTGAATCTCACATTTGATTGGCATGTGTGTCCTAGAAAAATGGGCACAGCACCTTGTTAGTGGGCACGGTGACATCCAAGAGTTGGGGAGAAAGTTAGGCTGAAAAGTGATCATAAATGAAGTCAGCTGGGAGTGTTCAGGAACATGTCTCAGGCTCTCTGGGGTAGAGGGAAGCAAATATTCTCATGGAAATCCTTTTTCTTCTTTTATGAGAGTTTCCACTGACTGCAACTTTTCAGGAAGATTGGAAGACTCTTCTGCTAACTTGGAAGAATGAGGTTTATGTTTCTATTGAAGTTTGTTAAATCAGTATTCAGGTGGGTATAGTTTATCAAATCACTTGATCAACTGGCTGTCGTGTATAGATAGAATGAGTCAGGGGGGTTACTCTTCCGTCACTTGTTACCTGGTAGAGTTTTCTGAGTTTTGAACCTCTGTTATATCATTTGCCAAGTAGGAATGATAAGAAATCTTACAAGAGAGAGATATGAAAAAAGGTGTTTGTAAACAAAAGCAGGTTCTTACTATGAAAACTATTAGGTGATATTAACGTTTTACTTAAAAATGAAACAAACAAAAATGTTCCAGACTGGTCAGCGATAAAACCTACCAGAGCAACGTCAATTTTAAAAACTGTCATTTTCTATGTTATGGATAGGACAATCCTATATTTGCTTTGAGTCATACTTTCCTTATCTGTACTCTGGCCTCATGATGCCCTGCAATATAGACTTGTTCAAACAATGATAAATGCAGGGAGATCATGGGGTTTTGTTTTTTTCTACTGGTTTTAAGTATATGAACCATCCCCCTTTGGAAATGCTTGCTTTCTACACTGCAAGTGAGAGCCCTCTTGGGCTGAATCCCACTAAAGTTTTAACGAAACCCATGTACTAACCTGCTAATTAAAGAACAATGAGAACTGTCCATTTTGTAAAAGAGGATTTGGTCTTTAAATAAATGAAATTCAGTAGACATCACACTCCTATTCTTTTCTTTAGACACCTCCCAAAGAATCTTTAAGATTTTGTTCTAGACAGTCAATTAAAGCCAAAACAAATATTTTGAATAATTTCATGATTTCTCCTGGGAAATTTCAGGAGCTAATGAGTTATTTCCAATATTTCCAAAAAAACAAAAAACAAAAAACTATTTCTTCCTAAGTCAGAGTCCTGCAGGATAAAGTTAAAGGTGAAAACATTTTTATTCATCCATCTCTCTACCTGTCCAATTAATAATTGAAAACCACTGGAGAGAGAAGATTTCTTTTTCACAAACTCTCAATTCTTGTACACATGGGTTTTTTTTATTGATTGTACATGAGAACAGGCTGTGCTGCCATTACTTGCGCATTTATCGTTCCCTGAGCGTTGACTTCAAAATTATATTTCTTCTCTGTTGGATCTTACGAATGACTATCATCCAGTTTCTAACCTAGATGGATATTTCACTCTCTTGCTAGTTGGCTAATATCCTATGGCAGAAGATAACTGCTTTTGTGTTTATTCTTAGAGTTTAGTTTGGTAGAAAAAATCAGATTCCTAATGTTGATAGTTCCATCTTTTTTTAAAGTTATGCAGATAATGTAAATAAATTCCAGCGGTTCAAGTACTAATTTAAAATAGAGTTGAACAGATCATTGCAAATATTTTTGGAGAAATACAGATGTTAACAATGTTTTGTCTATATTATCTGTTGCTTCTTCTGACTTTGTAATTAATAATGAAAATATGCGTTATCTATAACCTAAAACGTGGCCCAAGAATAAACTACTTAAATGATGTGAATTCTTCTAAAAATGCAGTCAGTCTTCTGGAGTATAATTCTATAGGTTCTATGACATCTTATTTCTTTTTCTGTGCTCTTTTCCATTTGTAACTTTTTTCTTTTTACTAAATTGTGTTGATGTGTATAAGGTCTTAGCACCACTATGGTAAGGGAACCATTACATTTCTAAATAATGTAAAACAATCTGCTCATTTTCATTTTACTGTTCTCCACTGCATATTTTATTACTTTTTAAACACTCTGTAGAGGTTAAAGTTCATACCTGATTCACTGAGTAAAGCTTGCAAAAGCAGGGTCCTTAACAAATTCTTTATATGCAGAATGAGTTGTTCTAATAGACTTTTCTATAAAATGCCTTAAGTACTACATTGTCACTCCTAAAATCTTCAATCGAAATGCAAACGTAGAAATTAGAAATTTTACTATATTCAACACATGTACTCCATTTGTTTCCTTCCCCTGTGGTAGTCAATTCCTTTAGCTTTACATTGTGACAATAATTTTATCTCCATGAAGTAACATAGCTGATCAAACTCAGATTCCACTCAAGAGTCTGAAACATGCTAATGTGATGTGATTACATTACACCTAATGATACCTGCGAATGTGTTTTCTGAATTTCCTTACTGGATCTCCAGAAAGGAAGAGAAACCCATTTTTTTAAATAATTTTATTTTTCCAAATTCAAGTTATCATTGTCCTTATGCCATGGTGATTTTTAAGTATTATATATGAACGTTATTGAAATTCACAAATCTCCTGGAGTTGATGAAACAAAATAACATGCTCATTGGGAACAAGGTAAAAGGACTGTAGCTATTGTCAGAAGTCAGAATTGTCTTAGCCTTTTCCATAAATCATGGTGGGAGTATCATTATCATATGGGACTAATGACACTTCATGTTGTGAATCTGATTACAACCACAAAACAAAGAAAATAAAGAAGAAATCACTCTTGAACACCTTACATGAAAAGGTTGGGATGTCTCTTCCAAATTATCATAATCTAATTCCTTAGCTAGTCTATTAAACATAATTCATTGAAACCCATAGAGACCTAGCAAATATTCCTGATGATAAACAGATCCCTTTCAGTTGTTTCTCATAAAAACTGAGTGAGCAGTTTTGGAAAGAGCAATAATAGCTTTCTCATTTGGAAATTTCTGAATCTTTGTTTATGGTTCCAGTACCTCTGTTTCTCTCACAGTCCTAGTGTTTGATTTATTCACAGATAACGTTAAACCTCATGATTTGAGAAAATGTGTGTGTGTGTGTGTGTGTTTTTAAATATGCTTTCAGTTCTTCAAGTTGCAAATGACTGTTTTCCCCCTGTAGGATATATTCACATATTTCCATTTGAATTATATTGTTAAAATTTAGTCCACAGAAGGCCCAAGTGAGGATATTCTTGGCATTTCTTTTTCTTCTTCTTCTTCTTTTTTTTTTTTTTTTTTAGAGGCAGGGAGTGGCAGAGGGAGAGAGGGAATCTTAAGCAGGCTCCACGCCCAGTGCAAGCCCAACACCCGCGGAGCTCAGTCTCAGGATACTGAGATCAGAACCTGAACTGAAATCAAGAGTTGGACGCTTAACTGACTGAGCCACCCAGGTGCCCTTTGGCATTACCTCTTAAAAATGGTTTTAATATGTAGATTATCAATACTAAGAAAAGAGAAGCTTTAACTAGTTCAGACATTTTTTCAATTTTTAAGAAGCATCTATATCCTCTGTATATAATCTTTATGTTTATAAGAAATAATGCATTTTAATTACAAACTACACAGTGTTCATACCAGTTAATTATGATGAGCCCATTCATGTATTCTGCTTGACAACATACTCTTTGTCTCATTTGTGTTATCTATGTAAATTTACAATGTGAAACCTTTTATTAAGACAGTCCATCTTTAAAAATCTAGTTTACTTAACTTCCCACCTATATGAGTCTAAATCAGAATACTTTCTCAGGTGAATATGAATTGGTGAGAGGGTATAGGCAAAATTCTCTGATTCCCAATTTGTGCTGAGGATAAAGCAGCATGTTCAAAAATGTTTTTAAGTCCTCTGCACCATTAACATTCAGCAGATGCTATCAACTGAACACTTAATTTGTCTCAGGTGCTGTGATAGGCAGAGCAGATTGAAAGATCTGAGAGGCATGGACCCTGGCTACAAAAATTGCCTAATAAGACACATAGGACTGTAAACAAATAAGGAGACTACAAGGAAATGAGTGAAACATGAGTAACAAAGATATTTGCAGTTTACACCAAGGAGTAAGTGATAAACTCTGCATCCATGGTGAAGAGGACAGTTGGCGAGCATGTTTGGAAAGAATCTAGATACACACTGATGCCAGGACTAATTTTGCAGGGATGGAGATGAGTTTTCCAGGTCGACAACGTGTGGAAGGTTATTCCATGCAGATGGGACTGGGAAGGACAAAGGTGTGAAATGCTGCAACACGTTCAAGGTGGCTGTAGCATAAATTACAAGGAACCAATAGCTTGGAGAAGAAAACCCCATCTGGATTTTGAGTCTTGACCACAGTCATGGGTCATCTTAATACATCTTCAGCCAACCTCCATTCCTGGTTCCTTCCGGCATGATTTTAGAGAAAAATTTTAGTTAGGCAAAGCAAAAATTTTTGTGGACTTAATAAAAGTAGAAGTTGAAGAAAAATAACAGTAACCATTTTTTTTTTCTCATTGCCACTTCTTGCTACCTCTTCCTAGACGTAAGCTCTTTTCAGCATTTCCTATACGAAAATGCCAGGATAATAAACAATTTGCAGTCACATATCATGTATGTAGTACCAACTGTATGCAATGCACTTCGCTTGTCACTAATATCACTCTGAAGGCTTTCTTCACTTTGGTCACTATAAGAGGGGCTGTAAAATTTATCTTTATTGGAATGAGGAAAATAGATCACAATAAATTGTGAACACACCGGGGGGTTTACTCATAAGCAGCAGGAGAGAATCGAAGCCAGTTTTCGTGTAGAAAGAAAGCTACGGGCTGAAAGAAGCACTCTGTGGGAGATGACAAACCATAAAAATATCAGAGATGTTGCAAAAGATTTGGAAATAGTCAGCTATGTCAACCCATTGTGAATTCTATAGGTGGTTTAAGGTTTTTGCAGATGCCATTCAGAATAATTTGATCAGGTCTTAGCTACTTTAGAGGGTAATAAAGTGGTGGTTTTGCCAGCATGTGCCAAGTGATATTGTAACATTACTTTTATCCTTGGAAATTAGAAATTTTCTGTATCTCTGAATAAAAAGAACAAACTGAAAGATTCAGGCCATTTGCAGGGTCCTTGAAAGATATGCAAAGCAAAGTAGGAAAAGAGAAGGTTTAAATGGAAATCCCTTTAAAATATCAGAGGTCATCATAAATTACTCTAAGACTGTTGTTAACTGTTACTTTGGTTTCTGAAGAGGAAACTGTGTTCAAGCATAGAGGTTATCTTGTTGAGTATTTTAATAAACTGATGTTAACTAAACACCATCAACGTTTTTACTATTCTGAGAGCCAGAAGAAGTGAAGAGGGAAAATTGGCCCTTGAGTTTCTTACTCAGAATTTGCTCAAGGAGAGGAAATGTGCATATAGGCTGACAAAGAAATATAAGTGCCCAGTTGTGTAGCACAGTCTGTAAATATATAGGGTCAGAAAGAATGGTGATCTTAGTGGGCTGTAGATAATGGGGAAGAGGAAGGAATTGAACCAAATCGTTAGTTTTTTGTTTGTTGTTTTACTTTGAGAACAAGTCGATTGCTGCTCACATATATCATCGGTTAAACAACATTATCATTTAAATTCCACCCTCTAACAACAACAATGTACAGCTACTATTGATAACCTCTTATTTTAAATAATATTAATTATAATGTAAAGGTATCAGTTATTTACCACCTATTATTTGATGGGTTCAAAGTGCTAAGATCCTGTTTTAATCACACATATTTATTCATAAAACCTAATCTTTTTTCACCGTGATTAAATTAATCCCAATTACTACCTGTCGTTACACCGGCCCAGTACACTGTAGTTACATTATTAATAGATCCTCTATGAATGAGCAGTGGCTGATGGTTTATGCTTTATATGTGGGGTCTTTCAGATATGAAATTTTTTTGAAATCCTTTTTTTTAAAAGATTTTATTTATTTATTTGACAGAGAGAGCACGAGCAAAGGGAGAAGCAGGCAGAGGGAGAGGGAGAAGCAGGCTCCCCATGGAGCAGGGAGCTTGATGCGGGGCTCTATCCCAGGACCCTGGGATCACAACCTGAGCCGAAGGCAGATGCTTAACCGACTGAGCCACCCAGGCACCCCTAGATATGAAATTTTTTTTTTTAAGATTTTATTTATTCATTTGACAGAGACAGCCAGCGAGAGAGGGAATACAAGCGGGGGAGTGGGAGAGGAAGAAGCAGGCTTCCCAGCGGAGGAGCCCGAGGTGGGGCTCGATCCCAGAACACCAGGATCACGCCCTGAGCCGAAGGCAGACGCTTAACGACTGAGCCACCCAGGCGCCCCCCTAGATATGAAATTTTAACTTGCTCTTTTGGGTTCATAACAATGTTTCATCAAAACCTTACTCATTTGTAAAAGAACAAAATGCAAAGCCTGCTTCCAATATAAGAACACATTATATTTGTTCATTTAGATTTTTGTTCTAATATCCCAATACTTGCAAATCCTGCCTTTTCCATATTGCCATTTTTCTTTTCACTTGAACATAAACTATCTTTTCTGCTCTTCATGTTTGATTAAAGGATTTTAAAGGAATAATGCAAACTAGTTTATAGCAACTCTTTTTTAAAAAATTTTTTATTTATTTATTTGAGAGAGAGAGAGAGAGAGAGAGAGAGAGATCATGAGCCCAGAGGAGAGGGAGAAGCAGGCTCCCCACTGAGCAGGAAGCCAGATGCTGGGCAGATCCCAGGACCCCAGGATCACGACCTGAGCTGAAGGTAGAACCCACTGAGTCATCTAGGAGCCCCTGTAGCAACTCTTGATATGACATGGAGAACAGACTGTTGGAGGGGAGAGAAGGAGGTATATGAGTTGAACTGTTGTAGTCACCTCAGTAAGAGATGTCGGTAACTGTTACTAACAATGGAAGGAGTGAGAAGAGGGTGAATTTGGCATATGTCCTGAAGATGGAAACCAACAGGATGTGGGATGGGGAAAAAAAAAAATAAAGAATCTATGATGACTCCAAGGTTTTTGCCCTGACAGCAAGAAATATGTTGTTACCGTTGACTGAGATGAAGACTGGAGATGGTGCAGTTTGGGAGGAAGAATATGAGGAGATCAGTTTGGGAAAGGGAAGTTTTAGAGATCTGTTATGCATCCAAGTGGAGATGTTGAGGGCCGTTGAATATATGAGTCTAGAGTCCTGGAGAAAGGTTTCATCTGGATTTATACAAGGGGGAGGCATCAGGATATGAATGATATTTAAAGCTAAAAGATTAGATGGCATCTTAAGGGAGTGAATGTATATAGAGAAAAGTGAAAATCCAAGGACTCTATATTAAGAAATCTGACAGAGATGGATAGATAAGCAAACAGAACCAGGAAGAGCAAGCAATAAGACAGAAGGAAAACCATGAGAATACAATGTTCTACAAGCTAAGTGAAAAAACCTGTAGCAAGTAGGAGCATATGAGAACCATGTTAAATTTTGCAGATGGGTCAATGTAAAATATAGACTATTGAATTAATGTGGAGTTTGTCATTAGTCTTGACTGTCAGTTTTGTTGGGGTGACGGGGCTGAGGTCCTTGTGATTTTACAAAAGAACAGGGAGGAGAAGCATAATAGGCTGCAAGAATAAACAATTATTTTAAGGCATTTTGTTATAAAAAAAGAAGGGAAAAAAATTGAAGCTGACTTTGAAATGGGTCAAGGAAAGGATGATTATTGTGTATTCATATTAATAATCATTATATTATTATCATTATTTTAATTTTAAGATCAAAAAATGAAAATCGTCATTGTGTTAAAAGGAAAGAGCAGAGCACAGAGAAAAATTTCTAAGCATTTCACAGTTAATCCTACCAACTCCGTGAGGCATATGCTGTTATTTCCTCTATGTGATGGAAGCAGAGGACAGTTACCTAGCTAAGCACATGGACAGTCCGGTATTTTATGCTCCGCCATCTTGTTCAAAGTCTGATCTCTTAAGCAATTAATTTGATGACTCAGTAGTATTTCCTAGTAAGGTCCCATTCTGAGGTACTGAGGGTTAGGATTTCAGTGTATCTTTTTTGTGGAAGACACAGTTCAACATATTACTCTTTTATGTGGGGTTCGATTTATATGAATGTGACTGAGAATCACGGATCACAACATACAGTTCTGTAGCCGCATTACTGATCCGTCTACTTGCGCTCAGCTTTCTGGAAACCAGGTTAATTGGCTAAGAGCTCAGACATTTACTTTATGGTCTTTGCATGTGTCTTTGCTCTTCTTCTTCCTTCCCCTCCGCCCTTAGCCAGCTTTTCTCATTCTTTAGATCCTAGCACAGCACTGCCTGCTCAGGAAAATCATCATGGATTACCCGAGATAAAATCCTACCTTCAAAGGTTTTTAGAGCAAGGTTCACCTCTTTGTCTTAACTCTCTCTCATTGTAGTTTCGCAGTTTCTGTGTGTGATCCTTTGACTATGTGAGCCTCTCACAGACCCACAAGAGAGGGACCTGGTATCTGTAAGGCCACATTAGTGCCGGGCCCACAGTAGACAGATATTCAGTACTATGTATATTTTTTTTAAGAAGAGTTGCTTTAAGTTGTTGGACCCTTTACTTTCGCTCTTTTAAATGTAAGGGGACAGCTCATTTTAATCTCCTTTTTGAAGCTGAGTCATTTTTTCTGGATATAAATTGAGTCAGCACAGGGACCTAAATTTGGCGCTTAGCAATCTTTTATACCGGTATACGTAGGTGATGATGTGTCGGAATGAAGAACTTCAGAATTCCTGTACAGAATGTCTTGGTATCATCCTTGGAGGTAGAGTTGTTTTATATGATATTCTATGTCTGTTTTGCAGTTTCCCAAGTACTTTTAAGGACGGGAAATGGAATGGGCATTCTAAATTTATTTGTACTTTTATTACATGGAGAACAGTGATGTTAGAATAATGAAGAATTTTGATCCTTAACTATCTGTATAGTTGGCCAGCATCTATCATAGCTAATGTTGTTTTGCAAAATAACTATTGTATAACAGTATTTTGAATCTCATTTTGTCTTAGTTGCATTCACTATAGTAAAAGAAGAATACAGTAATTTACTATATCATTTTTCTAGCCAAGAAGGCAGACTCAGAGGCCAGACTTTGGGCTTGAATGCTGACCTTGGAACCTTTACCCTCTAGTTTGGGGACCATATTGCGGTTACTTTAATATCTCTGTTCCTCAGTTTCTTTTTTCTGTAAAAGGGATACTAATAGTGCCTGGAGGTCTGTTTTGAGAAATAAAAGGGTAGATCTCTTTAAATCCCTTAGAACAGCGCCTGGCTATAATAGACATTCAAAAATGCTAGCTGTTATTATTATTATTATTATTATTATTATTATTATTATTATTATTATAACTTGCTGAGGTCTTTTTCTATTTCACAGTAGGGAAAAAAAAATTCTTTTGCATGAACTCCTTAAAGGTTTCCTGAGGCCCATTGTATACCAGACAGTGCTTCAGGTCTTGGGAATATAAATGGAGAAGACATTCATTTCAGAGATGTTGCATCTAACTCTATGCAGTAATTAAACTCCAAGTGTAGGCAAAAATATTTATAAATTTTGGTAGTGTAGCTTTAGCCAGATCGTCAAGTACACAGAATTGTGTATTTAAAAAAAATGTCTGTGTCTCACTATTAATCACAGAAAGCATCCACACTCTGATTTCATCCACAAGAAGACAGCCACCAAAAATGGATGGTAGTGGGCGAATAACAGGAAGCCAAGAGCTTAATTTTCTCCTGTCAAGGCATTTCAAGCTTTTATTTTAAGCCTCCTCCTGGCACCTGCGTTATTCGCCCCTTGAAAGGCTTTGCTTTTAATGCAGCCAGTTTACTTTGAGCTGTCAGTTGATGAATTTCATTATCTCATTTGGCTCTTTTATTTTAAATTGGTATATGAGCACCACTGGGGAACAGTAAAAAGCTCTGGTCTGGAATCAGTCACTTCCCAACTCTGTGATACCGCCCTCTGACTTCCTGACTGGGAGAGTTCCTTCAGCCTCTGGGCATGATTCCATTCTTTTGTAAAACAAATGGTTTGTAGGAGGTGGCGGTGGGAAATCCCGGGAGGTCCTGTCTGCCTCTGTGCGCCCTGCTGGGCCCTGCTAGTCCGGTGGGGGAAACTGCACTCATTGCTGCAGGGGTTACCTGGAAACAGAGTGAGAAGAGCTCAGGACAGCTAAGCCGATATCAGTGTTGTTATTCATGAAATGACACCAAAGCCCTTCAGGACTTCTCTTGGGTGATTATAAAAGTTTTTGTGCAATTTGGTTTTCAGCAATGACAGCACAGTAAAAGCAATGTGCTCTCATGCCTAGGAAGTTCACCGAGATTGAATGAAGAACAAATGTAATTCTATCAGTTTTGAATTTTTCTTGAGTTCTCTCCCCACAGTACCAGCTTAATGGCATTTCCGAAGTATTTAGGAGGGCAGCTTCAGAATTTTCCCCACTCACATGAAAGTTTAGCTGACTTCTGGGGAAAATAAGCAAGCCTGAGAATGGACTTTCCTCTCTGCAGGAGACCTATTGCCACTGATTTTTTTACTCCCTGAGTTGATATTTAGGGTGTCTGTGCAGGGGGCTTACCAGAACAGAAGTCCTTCAAGGGAGGAAGATGGGTCCCAAAGCAGATTGCATAGAATGGGGAAGGAGGGGTTTGTGGTGCCTATCCCCCAGAAAGGATTTACTCTAATTCAGAATCTCAATTCTGGAGATAAAATCCTGCCCTAGTCTGCATCCCTGGGAGCCATATATACACTGCCCCCAACGCGTATGAGAAAGTGGCTATAAAGAAAATAGTGTAAGCCAAAATATATTGGACACATGAGCTTACTTGCCACTGTATATAATAAAGAGGCAAATCCAATCATGAACTTTCCAGAGTATACCCCCATTTATTATTCCCTTCTGTTCCCAGTGTAGCGTATTCTATTTGTTTGTTTCCTTGTGCTCTATCCTTATGAAGTTTATGGTTCTCCAAAATTCACCATTTTTTAATCTTTTTCTTTTCTCTCTCTCTCTCTCTCTCTGGTTAAATCCATTCTCTCAATAACAGATTTTCAGACAGAGAAGAGAGAGGGTTTGTGGCTCTTGAGACTTTCTGTCCTCCCTCCTAACACTGTTTCTGGCCCAAAGAATGAGCTTTGCATGTTGTTTGACCCATAGCTAAGAAGGTGTAGAGACAAGAATAGGTTCCTTATAATTTTTACCTTTCTTTATTTTAGTCAAGGGGCTGTGAAATATGCTGTAAAAAAAAGACCAAGAGCTGCAAGATAGACTAAGGACGACCCAATGGTAAAATTAGTTCATTGTAGACGAAGAGTTGACCAACTGTGGCCTGAGGACCAAAACTAGTCGGCAGCCTCGTTTTGTTAATAACATTTTAATTAAACACAGTCACACTCATTCATTTATGTACTACCTGCGGCTGTGTTTTCTTTTCCTTCTTTCTTTTTTTTTTAATTGAAATATAGTTGACACACAAGGTTATATTAGTTTCAGGTGTACAACGTAGTGTTTGACAAGTCTGTATATTACGCTGTGCTCACCCCAAGTGCACCTGTCATCTGTCATCATACAACACTGTTACAGTACCATTGACTCTATTCCCTATGCTGTACCTTTCAGCCCCATGACTTACTCATTCCATACCTAGAAGCCTGTACCTCCCATTCCCCTTCACCCACTTTGTCCATCACCCCACATGCCTCCCCTTTGGCAATCATCGGTTGTTTCTCCACAATTATGGGTCTGTTTCTGCTTTTTGTTTGTCTTGTTTTTTAGATTCCACATATAAGTGAAATAACACAGTGTTTGTCTTTGTCTGACTAATTTCACTTAGCATAATACCTTCTAGCTCCATCCAGGTTGTTGGAAATGGCAAGAACTCATCCCTTTTATGGCTGAGTAATATTCCATTGTGTATACATATATACCGCATTCTTCTTCATTCATTCATCTATTGGTGGACACTATTGTAAATAATGCTGCAGTCAACATAAGGGTGCATATACCTTTTCAAGCTAGTGTTTTCATTTTCTTTGTTTAAATACCCAGTAATAGAATTACTTACTGGGTCATATGATATTTCTATTTTTAATTTCCTCCAGAACCTCCATACTGTTTTCCACAGTGGCTGCACCAATTTACATTCCCACCAACCGTGCACAAACATTTGGTTTTCTCTACATCCTTGCCAACACTTGTTGTTTCTTGTCTTTTTGATTCTATATGGCCATGTTTTCACTACAACTGGAGTTGGGTAGTTGCAACAGAGACCATACAGCCCACAGAGCTGAAAATACTTACTGTCTGGCCCCTCGCAGTTAAAGTTGGCCAATCTCTCTTGTGGATTATTCAGATGTAGAAAATGACATAACTGTCATTTCTAATAGTAACTTGTTAAAACCAAAGAAACAGTGTTCTTATGCTATATATAATCAACCAAAGCCTTATTTCTTTCAGACTTTTGGTATTTTCAAAGCATATTTATCACACATTACTTGTTAATGGTAACAATAAATTGGTTAGGCTGCGTTTATGGTAGATAAAAGTTTTCTGGTTGGGGGGCGCCTGGGTGGCGCAGTCGTTGGGCGTCTGCCTTCAGCTCAGGGCGTGATCCCGGCGTTCTGGGATCGAGCCCCACATCAGGCTCCTTGGCTGGGAGCCTGCTTCTTCCTCTCCCACTTCCCCTGCTTGTGTTCCCTCTCTCGCTGGCTGTCTCTCTCTGTGTCAAATAAATAAATAAAATCTTTAAAAAAAAAAAAAAGTTTTCTGGTTGGTAGAGCTAGAGTAATGCTCTTTATTGGGCAGTCATAAATATAACTCTGACCAGTGTGACATCATAAACCTCTCTTTGGTAGTTTACCCTGATGTAAACAGCAGCCTTTCTGGTATTTATGACTCACTATGGCATCCTGATGCTGGGGTACAATCTGCCAGACACATGGGTCTAGACTCCACTGTCATTCTCAGAGTTCCAGGGTCCTTTTTAAGTGGGGATCCACTGTATGTGATGTGCGTTCGTGTTGCAAGAGGTAGAGGTAGTCTCCTGGATTTACTCAGGAATGTATTGGGAAATAACCTTTGCACTAGAAAAAGGAAAGTTGTGGGGGCACCTGGGTGGCACAGTCGTTAAGCATCTGCCTTCGGCTCAGGGCGTGATCCCAGCATTCTGGGATCGAGCCCCACATCAGGCTTCTCTGCTGGAAGCCTGCTTCTTCCTCTCCCACTCCCCCTGCTTGTGCTCCCTCTCTCGCTGGCTGTCTCCCTCTGTCAAAATAGATAAATAAAAATCTTAAAAAAAAAAAAAAAGAAAGAAAAAGGAAAGATGATGTCAGTGCTAGTCAAAACCCTTAAAACATGATTGTCCTGTTTCTAAACTGCCTTTCCATCTTGCCTTTTCAGGGAGCATTCTTAAACTACATTGCTCCTTGATGATGGGCTCAGTCAACTTTATGAGCAAACTTCTCCCATATTTTTTTTTTCCTTCTCTACTTTGGATGTATTACCATCCCACCTAGTTTCGAATTAGCTACGGTAGCAAGTACTTAGGCATTATAAAGAAACATTATAAAGAAAAATACCTATATGTGGAATACTTTACTGAATATGATTATGTATTATTTAAATACGAGATGAGAACTGCTTGTCTGGTGCTTCCCCGTCTGTGAACTCTCTGCTCCATCTCCCCCCTCCCCACCCCTGCTTCTCTGGCCAATTCTCTCAGGCGGACCTAATGCTGCTCTTACTGCTGCTGCACTGAATGATTGTTCTGCACAATTAACACTACACCTGATGCTGCCTGCACGTGACACATCATTTAAACCTGCCTTATGTCAGCGTAGAAGGCTGACAGTGTACAGTGTTGCCTGGTACCCTGCTTGCTTCATTTCTAGGTACCCCTTACTGCCCTGCCCCTCGACAATGTTGAATGCATCTCGTGGAAGGAGGTTCAGCCTTACACTTAACTCTTTTAGACTCTAGAGGATTTAACAGGGCAATAATAACATCTAATATTTATTGAGTGCTTCTTCCCTGCCAGGCATTTGCCACCTACTTTAATCGTCACAGTGACCTTATAAGATCGTTACTATTGTTATGTATCATCCTCGTTGGACGGATGGTAAACCCAAAGCACCATAAGGCTAAGCTAGTTGCCTGAGGTTGCAAAGCTAAGGAGAGATAGAGCTCGAATGACCTGTGTGGTCTGGCCCAGACAGAGGGCTCTAACCACTGCACCACACTGTAGGTGCCCTGGGGCTAAATGCTGTGCTCGGTGGTGGCAGCTGATACAGAGACGATTCCTGCGGTGTCAGAACATGTGACTTCAGTTACCCAAATTCTACGTGAAGATGACAAAAAAATATACATTTCAAATATAATTGGAAATGGGTTTTTTTGTTTGTTTGGTTTTTTGTTTTACCGTAAATGTACCAAAAGGGCTAAGGGCATTATGTGTGTTAATGAATGAGTCCCGTATCACCATCAGATTGTGGTGGCTGGTACCCAGCAAAAATAAAATCAGCTGGGGAGACATTTTAGAGGATATGGTTTGTAAAAGTTCCTTCAAGGCGCTTAGAAAGGGCAGTAAATGTACTGTCCCCAAATCCTCCTCCTCCCCAGTTGGAAGATAAAATGCCTATTATAATCATGGGTCACTTCAAGTTCAATGGAACTTACTGTCTGGGAAAAAAATGGCCAAATAAAAAGTGCATTTTCTATCTATTGCAATGATAAATGTCTGACCTACTTCAAGATCCTTTTGCTGAGGTTCAACTCATTTCCATGCAGTCGGGTCCTACATGCCAATAATGATGGAGAGCATGAAACACCAAAGGATTCCACGGATTATCACTTCTGCTCTCCCGACAGACAGCACTTCATTTAAGCAGCTTTCCAGATATCTCCATTGTGGATCTGATGGAAGGATTTAGTTTAAAGCCAAAGGTTGTAACCTTTTGTCTGTGAGAGGGAGCCTTTGACGAGAGGATGTAGCACAGAAATTGCCACCATGCGGCATCCTGATGATGCAGCCAGCTTTGCTGGCCCACACTGACTTCCGTGGTTTTGTCTTCTCCCATCAAAGCACACGATAATAAAGATATTTCTTCATTTCTCATGCATTGCAATTTTCTTCTCTGCTAATCCAACATGTTTTGATTGCCTGTGGGAGAGAAGAGTAATTCAAAGGAGGAATTCCATTAGTTTCAGAAATCGCTGGTAAAGGAAGAGCTGAGAGATAATTTGAGAGAATTGGCCCGTTCAGTGCTCACTGCTACCCTCAAACCTTCAGCTCACGGTGACTGGATGGGATATTATTATCGGTCAATTTAGATTGAGGGGATCCTCTGAGCTTAAACAACTTGAATTAAGCCAAAAATCATAGCTCAAAACTGGACAAGTTCCAAGAAGAAATAGAGGATGTGAGTCAAAGTTGAAGGGCACTTGGTGAGCAGAGGCTGAGAGTTCTTGGAGCCAGAATCAGAGGCTCAACGTGCTCAAGACCAAAGACTCGTGGGCTCTGCAAACTTTGAAAAGCAGATCAGTGATGGGATAATTCACTGTAGCATTTTCCTGAAGAGTGAACTCCTATATGCCATCTTAAAACCTATGCTATTTTCAGCCAGAAATTAGAAATGACCCAACTGGGCATCAGTAGGAGAATGGGTCAACAATTGTGGTGTTGCCATCCAAAGGAATAGTACTCAGCAGGAACAGGGACAGAATACCGAGGACGTGGTTTGATCTGGATGAATCTCAAAGATATTATGCTGAGCTAAAGAGTCCAGGCACAAAGGAGTGCCTACTGTATGATTCTTCCTTTACTAAAAATTCTGAAAGAAAACAGCTTACCTAGACTAGCAGAAAGCAGAGCAGTGCTTACCCAGGGCTGATGTTTGAGGGAAGAAATAACTGAAACACATACCTCAGTAAAGTTGATTTTTTAAAAAGTAAGGCTATTTCCAGAAATTTCATTTGATAGAACTTTCCAGAACATCCCCAATTCATAAAACAAGATTGTTTATGTTAGGGTAAAATGCCTTTGAGCAACAGTGTTATGGGTTACATTGCTGTTTCAGAAAACCCATTGTAGAAAACTTTGCCCATTTTATTTTCTGCCTGATAAATCTGTTTGTTCTTTTGAGGTCTAACAGTGAGGCAGCATATGACACCCTCTGAGTGCAGCAGTCTGTGGCCTGGGGTTGAAGATTTGCCTTATATTAGCTGTAGGATGCTGGGAAAAGTTACTTAACATCCTCGAGCCTCAATTTCCTTATCCCTCAAATGGGGTTAATAATAAACCCTCTTCATAATTCATTGAGAATATTAAATGAGATAGTGATTATAAAGCACTCAGCATCATGTCTGGACCATAATAGGATCTCAGTAAAGGTAGCTATTCCAGTGGTATAACCTCTTTTCTGAAACCATCTCCAACATGCACCCAACAGAGTGAATCAACTCCTCATCTCTTATAGCACCGATGGGTTCCATCATGTGACGTGGTCGCCTTTCACCCCTCCTGGTCTACTGTCGGCTACTAGAGGTGACTGCAACTGTATTTTATCTCTTCCTTTATTCCCGGCCCCCAGCACCACAGCTAGTCAGCTCTCCTTTCCATCTTAACTCCTATCCTCAGGGTGAACTGAAATGGGATTCAAGCCTTGTTTGACCAACCTCTGAAACCTTGTCGAATCTGAAGAATGATATATGGGAAACAGGAGTTGCTCAGGGATGAAACAGCATAGTCTGTATGTCTTCTCCCCCTTCCACTGGAAACATGGAAATCAGAGTGAAGGCCCTGGTGTTGCTCCAGAGAACGCACAGGCAAAGCTTCCATGGATTTTCTGAAGAGTAAATGCAAGTGAAGGGCGTGTCGAAGTTTGAGGCAGGCTTCGGAGATGGTTAAAGTTTGGGGAATAATGTTTTTGGATGAACCCCGAATGCTCTTTCCCCATGGCTGCCATTTATCATACTCACAAGCATTGACTTGGTTTACCAGCTTGTGCTCTCTGCTGGACTTCATCCAACCCTTTGCCTTTCGGTAGCGTTAGCTGGGTGTTCTGCACACTTCAATACTTCATTTTAAACCCTAAGTCCCAATAGCCTAGATCATACATTTTAAGATTTCTGCCTGCACGGCTACATCTCCTTGTGCCCTTTTCTAGTAAGTAAATAATAATTATGTTAATAATTTTAATAAAGAATAAAGAATGTAAAACAACAAATAAAGCACTAAAGAGTAGTTTGGTTTAGATCATTGCTTGACTTAGATGCACATCTTCCAACAGAAATTCACGGTGGTATTTTATGTTTTTTCATCAGTGACATCTTGACTGTGACCGGATATTGTGGGGTTGAGGAAGAATACTTGGGTTACAGGATCTGTGTTAAGGTTTCTCTCTCTCGTTGTCCTATCATTAAACGAATCCTCAGGCACGTATCTGGTACTACCTAGAGGTCTTTATCTCACCAATACGTTGCTGAAGGAGATTTTACATACTCCCAATATTGTTTGAGAGGCCAGCAGACACACCAGACCAAACAGAAACCAAGATACAGCAAACGTGTCTTTGTAGGATTTTCACCTGGTTGGACTCTCTTCTGAATATGTCTATATCTGCCCTGGCCAACAAGAGAAACACAAAATGCAAATATTTCTCTCTTCTCTCATTCACAGCCTGTAGATACGGGTGGTTGCAGGTAGGAGGAGGGGAAGCTGGGAAATGCTTTTAGTCCTCATAAGGAGCCCAACTGAGTAAGGTAGTCTTCATGCCATATTTAAAGACTTAATTTTTAGTCAGCGTACAAAACCTTAGGAAATTCAACTTTTTTTTAAATGCATCTGTGTAACTGAGTGATGCAGCAAAATATGTGGAAAGTGATTAGCCCATGAACACCACAGACTGCCAGCTTCCAGCCCCTTTCTTATACAGCCCAAGGGAGGAAAGGTTTCACACATGACCACACTTGGCAAGCTGATGAACCTACTCTCCAGTGTAACTCCAAAAGGGAAACGGGGTCAAATCAGCACAGAGCATAGACAACCTTTCCGAAAATGATTTTCCTCAAGCTGAGGTGGTGCGTGCAGTCGCAGCCCATGTCTACAAGCCCGCCGGCCTGTCCAGTTCTCAGCAGTGGCGACTCCTGTCTGACAGGGCCCATCTGCCACCCCAGGAGCTGTCACTGTTAGAAGGAGAGGAATGAAAAACAAAATTCCCTGCTAACGGAATGGTAGAAGGAGCCAGTCATGGGATATAGAACAAACATCCAGTGGTTTCTTTCCTTCGTGCCCCTGTCAACTGTTACTTCAGAAATATAAATGCTTCTTAAAGATTTTGCTGAAAATTGCATGGCAGCCACCTCAGAATTCACGCCTGGGCCTCTCATCCTGGCGATTTCTCGTTCCCTTAACCACACATTCATAGAAAGCCCCAGCATCTAAATATTTCATGCAGAGGCCAGGTTTTAGGGGCGACTCAGTAATCCCCCAAGCAAATGTCTTATCTGAGGGGCCTCCCTCCTACACAGTGGTGCTCTCTCTCTAATCAGTTTGTTTGTTTTCTCGTCGGTGATATGGTTTTGCAGGTTTTCAGGGAGGAATATAGCCGATAGATGAATAAACAAAGTTTGCTTAGAATCCTCTATGGCTGTTTTTGAGAGTAATGGCAGTGGAAGGAACCCTGAGGTACCTTTCATCTCAGCTCCACCTTACCCATGTGACTTTGGGCCAGTCACGGACGTGATGTCTCTCAAGATCAGAAAGCTCGTGCTTGGAGAGCCGGCACCTCAATCCATACTCGCCTCCCATGTGAAGTCTCCAGACGTCCTCAGGTACTCGGCCACCACTGCCCTCATGTCCTCTTCCTTCTTTCCTCACCTAGCCTCCGTTGTCTCGACTCTCACCCTGGGATGGGAAGACTTTCTTTTTAGGTTGTTGTAAAGATTACATGAGATTCTGTGTACTAAGAACTTAGGGAAAACTTGGTTCATGGACATATCTCAGTAAAGGCTCTCCTCCTCCTCCTCCTCTCTGTTGTGGTTATTTTTACTAGGACATCTGCCCTGGCTACAATGGCTAAGGACTATTTTTTTCCAGAGCAATCACCTTGGGCCATTAATATATTAATTAGTTAATATATTAATTAGTTAATTAATGGCATTGGTAGTTTTCCTATGTCAATATGCCAGAGGATACAAATTTGGCTGGTTTTTTATTATGAAGTGGTATGATTGTTATTCTAGATATATATTCCTGAATAACGAACAGCCTGTGAACAAAAGCCTGTGATAGGTTGAATTGTGTCCACCACTTCATACATCGAAATCCTTACCCCCCTGTCCCCAAAAGGAGACTGCATTTGGAGATGTGGACTTTAAAGAGGTAATCAAGTTAAAATGGGTGGGCCCCAACCCAATATCACTGGGGTCCTTCTAAGAAAAGGAGATTAGAACTCTCTCTCACACACATAGAGAAAGAGTGAGAGAGAGAGACAAGGAAGACCATGTGAGCACACAAGGAGAAGACAGCTGTCAGTAAGCCAAGGAGAGAGGCCTCAGAATGAATCTGACCCTGCTGACACCTTGATCTTAGGCTTCCAGCCTCCAGAACTAGAAGGAAATGCATTTCTGTTGTTCAGCCCCACAGTATGTGGTATCTTGTTATGGCAGCCTGTGACAAAATTAGTTTTAATAATTAGCAAGCTAACACGCTTATTGACTTAAACCAACAACCATATCTGTTTTGCTCCTAAATGCAATTTGAGCAGGACTGTCAGGAAAGCTATGCTGTGCTTGAGTCAGTGCCATTCAGCTGGGGCAGCTGGAAGGGATTTTGCTGGAATCATCGGGGGCTCATTTACTCACATATCCAGTGGTCAGTGCTGGAGCTGGCTGTCACTGTTCACTTGCATCTGGTAGCATCAGTCCTGCATGTGGCCTGGATTTCCTTAGAACAAGGTGCTCAGTTCTAGGGTGAGGGTTCCGAGAGAGGCAGACAGAGCCTCTATTACATTTTCTATTTTTTTTTTTTGTAAGATTTATTTATTTATTTGAGAGAGAGAGAGCACGTGCTAGCATGGGGGCGGGGGAGAGCAGGGGAGAAAAGAATCCCAAGCAGACTTTCCAATGAGTGCAGAGCTGGTTGCGGGACTCGATCCCATGACCCCAAGATCATCACCTGAGTCGATATCAGGAATCCGACGCCCAACCGACGGAGCCATCCAGTGCCCCTATCACATTTTCTAACCCACCCTTGGAAGGCATATAGTATCACTGCTGCCACATTTCATTCATCAGAAACAAGTCGTAGTAGCCGGCCCAATCCAAGGCAAGAGTTACTAATCTTCACTTTTTCATGGGAGTCATGTCATAGACTGTGCAGCTACATTTTAAAGTCCCCAGAGTTGTGCAGTCAAAACACCTTAACTATAGATATATTAATTTCATCTTAATTATTAACACGGTTAGATATGTAAAAAATATAAACAGTTAAAAAGGTAGACTATCATGGGTACTTTTTAATATAGTCAATGTAGTGGCTTTTGTTGAATTCTTTTGATATTTCTTAATTCTTATTTCTGCTCTCCACGTCTTTCTCAGAAAAAGCAAGGCAATTGCAATTCTTTGTCATTACTCGGAGGCTGGGTTTTGTTGGGCATCCCTAATCATTTTGGCAGCTGTCCACAATGTCTGAAACGGAGTGGAGACAGGATGGAGTGGGTCACTCAAGACAGACGTGACAGACAACACAGGCTCTAGCATCAGACAGTCTCTAAATCTGCATTCTTTCCTAATTCTGACTTTGTCACTTACTGGTTATCTGACCTTTGGCAAGTTACTCAAATACCCAGAGCTCCAGATTTTTCAACTCTAGAGTGGGGTCACTGTCACTGTTTGGAGGGATTGTCATGATGATTAACTAAGATACTGTGTGTAAAGTCCCTAGCTTTGAGCCCAGCATGTTAATCATGTTCCCCTTCGCTCTTCAAGATAATAAACACAGACCAAAATAATCACAGTTGTGGGTTATTAAACTATAATGACTTCATAGAGGACGATAATCAGTTGACCTTAAAATAACCCTTTGGAGCTGCACCCTCGGTCTTTGTGTGGCACCAGACTAAACATGGAGTTCAGCATAACACTTCACTGTGGAGGAAATTTTGATCTCAGACACATCTTGCCCCATTTCCACGGTTCTCCTTTATCAGGACAGATTGGAAGTCGGGTGTTACCACACCCCTTCTGTGAGTTCCACGAATTAATCCAGGTAGAATTTACATGTTGATGACATGTCTCCCGAGTGGAAACCACTGATTTTTACTTATACTTCTATTCTTGTAAGCCACTGTTGTGGGTACAAGGAACTGAGATATCTTCTGTCTCTCGAAATGGGGATCTTTTTGAGTGAGGAAAAGCAGAAAAACAAAAATATGGTGATGGTGATTCAAATGTTAGATTTTTTTTTTTTTACTGGTGTACTTGAAATTTTATCCTAAGTGTATTAATGAAGATGATTTTTGCATTTCATTTTCACTGCATTTATTTTTTTTGATTAATGTAGTTCCTATTTTTCAGATAAGAAGCAAGAAAAGAAATAAATAAAACAGATTTTCAGACTGATTGCTAATTTATATGAATTCATGTATTCAAATTTATGATCTTTGAATCAAATACAAGTGCTCAGTGCTATTTTTCAAATCTCTGACATTATTTACATAAAAGCCTTTTTTGAAATATCAAAAGAGATTATTAGTCATTGAGGAAATTTCAATAGTACCCTGATGTTTCCTGAAGATGTTTGGAAGGTATGTCAGAACGAAATGCCATTTGAAAGTTAAAACTTGCCAGTGAAAAACACGAGTAGGAATACTCAGATGGATTTTTCTTAGCTTTACAACTGTTAATCAAAAGATATTTTTATTGGTAGAAATAGAGACTTTCTAGTAAAGAACAGTTTCCTCTGGTCCATATATTCTCATAAAGCGATATATTAGCTTCCCGTGCTGCTGTAACAAGTTGCAGCAAAAACTATAGTTTAAAGCAGCACAGATCTACTCTCTTGCTATTCCAGAGGTCAAAATCCCAAAATTGCCCTGACTGGGTGCTGCCTTCCGTCTGGAGGATCTAGAGAGACAATCGATTACCTTTCTTGTCCAGCTTCTAGAAGACACCAGCATCTATTGGCTGATGATGCCTTCTGCCATCCTCAAAGCCAGAAGCACACATCTTCAAATCTCTGAGTGGGGCTTGCTGCCTCCCTCTTTTCATCATGTAAGGATCCTTGTGATGACATCAGGCTCACTCAGATACTCCAGTATTATCTCCCCATTCCCAGCTGCAAAATCCCTTTTGCTGTGTAAAGTAATAGATTAATAAGTTCCAGAAGTGTGGGGCCCACTATTCTGCCTACGACAAACAGCCACTTAGACATGATTTTGTTTCCATAAATCTTCTTAGTTATTTTAAATACTAAAAACTTGGGTAGTTAAAAAATAATTTCTGTAGTTTGTAAATATAGAAAAAGTAGGCAACCAAATTTCGGTATGTCAATTCCCCCCAAATCTAGAAGCATCAGCATGTGCTAAAAATCTCCACTTCTGAGAACCGTAAGGGCTGGCATGCATTCAACAAAGTTGCACAATTGTAACTTTATGAGGGGCACTAATACAACACAATGTAGAAGAAAATCCAACCATTTGCTGAACGTTTACACTGTTCTTTACTGACCGTTTTTTAGAGGAGGGAGGAATATTTTGTCAATGTATTTATTATTTTTAAATCCATGCAGGAGGGCACCCTGGCAGCCACTTATGTAAAATGATCACTGAACCATTCACTGCTATTTGCCACAGGATTTTCTATAAGAAAGCTTAACACTGTCAACTTCTTTCTTTTTCCAATTTCTGAAATATTGGCAATTAAAGTTAACACTGCAAAAATATTTTTTCTGTTTAATTGACCTTACCATATCTTGCATATTTTGTGGGGGAGGGCATGGAGAAGGTATGACTAACAGCCAATTTCTGTTATATTCAGAGATAATTTTTCTTGGACTAGAGAACTGGTCTCTCTTGACTTTGATATTCTGCTCATTTCATATATAATAGAACGGTTGATTTTCAAATGGGGCAGTTTTGCCCCCTGCCACCCCGGTGGGGGGGGACATTAGGCAATATCTAGAGACTTTTTTGGATGTCACAATTTAAAGGGTGCTACTCATGTCATATGGATAGAGACCAGGAATGCTACTATCATACAGTGCACAGGGTGGGGCCCTCCTATACAAAATGATCTGGTCCAACCTGTGATTGACCCTGATTGAGAGACCCTGGTGTAAAATGAGAACTTAAGATGGAAGAATCTTTGTCAACATTCCATTAATGTAATGAATACAAGCATATGTAAAGGAGAATCTTCATGCACAAGCAGGGTTCTCAAAACTTCTCAGATATCTCTCCCTCTCCAAGCCAGTTCCTACCCCAGTTATCCCTAATTCAAGTAAGCACCACCATCCACAATCAACTAGTAATTCTTGATAGTTCTACCTTCAGCGTCTGTCCTCAGTGTGACCACATCTGCCCATCTCCACTGCTCCCCTCATCCTACGCCACCCTCATATCTTGCCTGGACACCAGCCTTCTACCTGGTTTCCCTGTGTCCTTTCTTGCTCTTGGCAACGCATTACGCAGTAGCCAGATTTTCGAGTTGGCATCTTCCATCCAATGGTTTCTCATCACAAAAAGAAGGTAATCTACACTTCTTACCAGGGCAGACCGAGCCCTACCTAACGGAGCCCCATCTAACTCTCCAACCTCACAACAGTGATTCTGACTGTCTGGTCTGACCAGCCCCCTCCAGGTCACTTGGACACACAGACTTGTTCCTGACACAGCTTTGCACATGCTGTTCTTCCCACCTGGAATGATTCTCACACCTCCTCCTTCCCATCCCCTCTCCCTGACACTTCTAGATTATCTCTGCTCAGAGACCCCCTCCCAGTCACATCCCATCATATTCTACAGTTTTATTTTCTCCTTAGGACTTGTCATTACCTAAATGATCATATTTAATTTTGTGCTTATTCTAATATGTTATTTCACTCCCTTCTCCCCAGCCCCCAAATTCAAGAGGGCAGAGATTTGGTTTCCGCTGTGTCTGTAGTATATAATTATAGACTGGTCTATATTAAATTTTCTAAAGAATGAGAATAAATGGGTTAATTAGTAAATTTATTTAATTAGTAGTTTTGTGGGGGGTTTTCCCCATGTTAATATTTCAAGACACATCAGAATAAAGTATAGATTTCAAGTTTGTTGCGGTCCCTCCAAGTATCTAGATATAGTTTGCATACGGTCTTCAGTTTCCATTTTATGACCCAACATGACTCTGCAAAATTATCCTCATCTCTCACCTCCCCTTCTCTTTTTTCTTTTCCACATCCAATTCTAGTTTTGTTTATTCTCTAATACAGCTCCTTTTAGATAATTCTCAAATCAATCTCAGAAGTTTTCACTTAGGTGTGGAGATTTGATTTGATCATGAGAGCCACCAGATCTTCTTAATAACTTTTTTTTAAAAGAATATTAGATTGTCTCAGTTGCAAATGAAGGAGTTCATGAGTGTATAAAATTACAGTCAGTAGACTCTACCAACCTGCTTCTTCTCATCACTATTTATCCTGTGCACTGAGCAAAGAGTACATGTCTATCTCGCTCAATACTGTGTTTTTGTTCTGAGAGCAGTGCCTGGCACATGTGGTCTTTTAGTAAATATGTGTAGCCCGAATGAGATAATATAGAGAGAAGAGTTAGCATAGTATGTGACACCCTGGCAGGTGCCCAATAAATGATTCATATGTCATGGGAGAGATTTTCAAGCTAATCATCTGCTCCCGCTGGTAATGAGGCCATTTGGGGAACCCACCAAAGACACAATTGTGGAGAAATAGACAAGCTACAGGGAACAGAGGACCAGCTCCTTCCCCTGAGAGGGACTCAATAGAAGCACTGAATGGGTCTTGTGAGGAAGGCTGGTGTCAAAATTAATAACATCTTTCTAACAAGGCTCAGGCATTTAATTGAAATCAATTTAGTACCAAAGCTAGTTGCAGTATTGAGGTGCCAGAGGCAAGAGCTGACCAGTAGTGGAGACTATCTGGTAATAGGCTTCAGCATGGAAGTACTGCTTGAAGGGTCCCCAGAAATCAAACAAACAGCTTGAGCAGCTGGAATTCAGCATTACTGTAGGAATAGGTATGATATTTGTAAGTTTGTCTTTAAAAAGAACTCATGTGCACCCTTTTTATTCAAAGCTCAAAACTGAGGACCAAAGGATAATGGTATATTATATATATTATTATATATTACATATTATATGAATTTTTAGGAGAGCCATGTTTTTGCAGAAAAATGATTATAAACTTGATATTGGAACCTGGGAAAGAACCTCCCTTTATCATAAGCAACTCTAATCAAGTAATTCTAGTTGGCTTATATGAAATAATAAAGCTAAAGAAAATTGCATTTGAAGTTAGCCCTCTTGTAACAAGTATCATTGCACCATGACATGATTTCTTTAGGTGAAGGACACACAGTCGAGCACTTAGAGGACACTCAATAAATGCTTTTTGTTCCCTAAAAATGAGAGGTTCAGGATGGGTTAATACTTAATGGTGTTAACTTCTTTCCTATCTAAAGTTTCTTTATAATATCCTTTCATTGCTGTTGGAATCTGACAATTGCTCAAAGTTAATTGCAAAACATTTCTTTCATTTTAGTCTGATCAGTGCATTTCCCATTCCTGTCTTAAAAGCAAAGGGAGGGGCGCCTGGGTGGCTCCGTTTGTTAAGCAACTGCCTTTGGCTCAGGTCATGGTCCCAGGGTCCTGGGATCTAGCCCCGCATTGGGTTCCCTGCTCAGCGGGGAACCTGCTTCTCCCTCTCCCTCTGCTGCTCCCCCTGCTTGTGCTCTCCTGCTCTCTCTCTGTCGAGTAAATAAAGTCTTTAACCAAAAAAAAAAAAAAAAAAAAAAAGAGCAAAGGGATCCTTCTTTCTAGAATTATCTAGGAAGATATGGCTTTCTTTTTCTTTTCTTTTTCATTTCGAGATTATTTCAGTCAAAATCGGCAGACTGTTTCCTTTCATACCTATGTCAATAAAGGACTCTTATTTCATATTGCCCCATCTTTTTATATGTTCATCTTCTCTGGATATGTTGCCCAGATGCATAAACCTTCAGAACTCAGGTCACACATGTCTGAACTCTAAACGTACTTCTAACGGAGTCTGAACTGTTGATATATTTGGATGTTGCCATAAACTTTGTACTTAGGGTGAGTGTGGCCTTGTCCCATCCTCAGCATAACAAAGTGTAGGAGTGTGTATATCTTCCTGAAAGAACTAGAGGTAATGTTGCATCACATGAAATTGCTTCCATAGGCATTGGAAATATATAAACCAAGTAAGATAGCTATGAATTGAATATATTATTGGCATTTGAATTTAAGTTAAATTATTAATTGATACATTTAGTGACAAATATAAAAATAATTTATTATACCAGTAAATATGGAGAGTGCCTATTTTATGTCTAATCGTTACAATAAGATCTGGTGAACTCTGTACTAAGTGAACTGTCGGAAGCTGAAATGCAAAGAAAAAGACACATATGCTAGAATGTAAATCATGAGGCACTTGGGGACCATCCTTCCTAAATCCACCACAAAAAAATATTTTTAAATTACCTCTGTGAAATTTTAGACATTTTGCAATAATTTTTATAAGAAAATTGAATACACATACACACAATGAGGAATATTACTTAATTTTTTAATGTATTTGACTTTCAAATTCCTACTTCAAAGGTATGCAAGGTTTACATAAGAGACTAGATTATTCTTTAACTTCACAAATTAGTATATGATAGACTCATAAATCCCTGAAATCTGTGTTCAGGAATCTAATTCTTTACTTTCTATTCCCAACATACGGTTCCTTAATTAAGTTTGTCTTTAATGGTCAATAGCAATAAGCACAAAGATAAAGATCTATTTTAGATAATTACTGGGAGTTCTCCTTTTACTTCTTAGAAGAGCTGCAAGTTTAGGGTTTGTAATAGTGGAAGGAGAGACTTCCCTTTCCTTTTCTTCCTTTTGCTTTCCTTTTTCTTCCGTGATCGAATCCTGGTCGTTGACTGCTTTGGTGGAGACAGAATAGCAGGGGATGGGAATGCTCATAAATGAATCGGGCTGACTTGAGGAACTGTGGTAGCATTAATAAATAGAAGAGTCAGAAGGTGGAGCTGGTGTCAGAAGGAACATTGTAAATCTGGTTTGAGAAGCAGTAAGTTTTCAAGTTATGCACAAGGCAGATGGGAATGTGAGAGTTTATCTTTGAAGGAGTGAAGATGCTGAAAATGAATGACTTGATATTTGTCTAAAAAAGGGGGGATTTTGAGAGCTTTGGAATGAATGAGTTTGCAGAGAGACTAAGAAGACAGAAGAGAAGAGGGGCAGGATGGAGTCTTAGGGAAAAATGCATTTAGAAGAGGAAGACTTAGGATAATAACAGTGGCCAAGGATCAGAAAGAAGAAATAGGAAAGCTGATTGAGAGCAGGCAAGAAACAAGATTCTTAAAAGTGGGAATCAGATGAATAGTGAAAAAGAAGCCAGAAAGATGAGAAATAGGTGGATCTTTCAAACACGAGGAGGAAGAAATTTCAAGAAGGACGAGGTGGTGAACAGTATCCAACCCCAAAGCTATCAAGCCACAAATCATTGACTTGTTCATTCTGGGTGTAGCAAGCCCACCATCATTCAAGGCCATTTTGCTGCCCTTTGCTTCTCAGCCATAACCTTGAGAATCCTGGAACAAACTTGAGTTTAACCCTAGTGATGATGCAGGTTCATTTTCCCTACTTTGAAGGTCCAAATGGAATGTGAGTGAAGCTGGTGTATGATATGCTGGTGAGTAAGATCTGCTCTGATAGTCCCTATATCTCTTTGGACTTGTGTTTCTCTGGGTTGTTAAGCTATTGTCAGGACATAATTATTTGTCTGGAATGATGGTTGTTTACAGTTAATAATGGACAAAAGATTTTATGGCTAAAGAAAAGTCTTTGTCTTGCACATGCAGTATAGATATGTTGGTAACAAAGCATCCAGATAACGTTGGAAGATAATGGCCAAAATTTAAATGGTGCAAAATTACTTAGGGCCCAGATTCTAAGGTAGATTTAAAGATGGTGGGCTGGAAAGTGCTGTTCTGTCAAACTCAACTTGATGTTGGGCTAAATGGGCAGGCGGAACAGTTCTCTCCGTCCACCTAGGGTGAACGTCATAAACCTCATACCTGAAGCAGACTTGGACAGGCTCGCTAGAAATGGCACCTCATTCTAGAATTTTTATTTCCAGTTATATACCTCTGGGAGTACAAAATCCTGTGCAATATCCCTTATACCTACAGCTCATCTTAGTAGGAGACTTTCTTTCCAATGCTTCAAATCTCCCATATTTTCATTTCCCTCCTACTTCCTTAAAGAAAATCCAAATTCCCTGAGAATTTCCTAAGATTCCCAATCTTAACCACAACCTGTTTTCCTATCTTCCTGCTCCTCTCTGTCCAACCTGCACTTCTCAGTTTCCAAACCTGACAACTTCTGGTATTATAGTAAAGTAATGCATGATCATAGTAAAATTATGGGGAAAGTATAGCAGAGAAACCAAGTACCCGGAGATAAATGGATGTCTAGAAGGAGACTTGCTGGATCAAAGGGTATGCAAGTTTTTACAGCTTCTATGTTGCCAAATTGCCCTGCAGAATGACTCTATCAATTTAGACTCCGCCAACATGGTTAATGGGCTGTAGTGTAATGTCTGTTTATCTATCTGTTATCCTCATTAGGCCGTAGGCTCTTCAAGGACTTTCTAATCTCTCACTGCCCAGCATCTAGCATTCAGCCTGGTACAGACAAGGCACTCATTAACCCACTTCCCTTTCCTACCTCGAAAATCTTTGAAGCCACCAAACAAGTGGGCCAGTTGATATCATAGAATATATGGATGAAAGATAAGGCATAGTGGGTGTCAAGATGTTCCAGAATTTTCCCCAAAACCACAACACAGCCAGAAGCTCCTATATAAAGTTTACCATCTACGTTTTAAGCCAAACATGCATAATGCAGTCTTCATTAATAGGTGGCTTTAGATAATCCTAAGGCAGGTACTGCTTAACTTGAATTAACACTGAACACTGAGGTCGCATAAACATAGAGGGGTATGTGTATGGATATTTTAAGTGAACATCTTTCAAAATTCAACTATATTAGTAAATGAAATCGCAGTGACTTCCTGCAGGGTGAAAATTTTGAGAGCATGTTACTATGGTGATTATTTTTAAATGTCATGATTATAGTTTAGGATTATAGATTTCTTTCTGGGACCAAAAAAAGGTCTCTATAGTCCTCAAGGAACGTGCTTACTTCCATGTGAAATCTTTAGTAAAGTTATAAATCAGCACTATGATGCTTTTGTTTGAAAAACGAAAGCTTATAAAGATAAAGATCCAAGATTATTTACTTTAACACATTACTGGAATGATTACATATATGGTTTCAAAGGGCACAAGGATTTAATGAGACATGAGCAACCATCAAGAAACATACATTTCACATATGCAGGAATAGGAGTTGTACCTATAAAGAGATAGGTTAATATACGTGAGACAATTGCCATGATAGAAATTAAAAACCAAATCCTGTGGGGGAAAAAAGGAGGAAACAGCTCACCTTAGAACTCTTCCCATGTGTTAAGGTCCAGTTGAGATAATTCCATTTCAGAAGTGTTTTTCTAATGATCCCAACTGAGATGAGGCTGCTACCTGAGTAATTTAGCTGTACCCTTTCTTAAAAGATAGACATTTATTGAGCATCTGCTAGTGCGAAGAACACATGACCATGTGATACGCCACGTGACATGATACAGGCATGGACAAATGCTTCAGGCTGACAAAGAACTCCAGTACCTTTTGTTACAGACTTTATATTTAACAATTCAATTCAGGTTCAGTCCATGCTTTACAACTGTTTAGATACATTTTATGTGTGTATAAATAACCATGAAAATCTTGATTTTTTTAGTGATGTGGTACTTAATAAATATGTGTTGAATGAATAAATGATTGACAAGTAATGAACTTATGTATTTAAATATTCATAGAGAACAAAATTGTTGTTTACAAAATGAGAGATCTAAGCCACAACCATGTGTCGTTCAAAAGTATTTGGCAAATCCATAGTTGGGGCAAAATTAGGAGAGGAACAAAATGGTTAGAAAGGTTAAAATGATTAAGAATGATGGTTAAAGAATAGACTATTTTTGTTACTAGTATGACTTTGAACAGAAACATAGATCCACACTATGGCTCTGCTGTATATTCCCTATTTTTCAATACTGGCTAGTTCTATGTAATGAGAAAAATGATTTTTTATTACTAATATTTTTTAATGGAGGCATACCCTCCCAACTAAACATACCTTAGATGTTTAAGCTTCCTCATAGGTAAAATTTAGCTAATCATTAAATCATGTGTGATGTAATCCAAGTTAATATCTCTAATAGCACTTTTCTTACGTTGGCCCTGGAATTGTAGTAGTATTATAATACTAGAGGGTTTTTTAAAAGAGTAAAATAATAGCAAATGTCAATCACTGTAATATTATTATAGGAACATAAAAAAGTACGTAATTGGACTAGTTGAGGAAAAGATAGAAAGGGGACAGTAAGTAAAAAAAATAAATTAAAGTAACCCACCTGTGTGTATCAAGAGTTGACATTTTTGTCGGTGATGCAGCTGGTGTATGAATTCACAGGTTGGATTTTAGTCATAAGAAAATACAGATAAACCATTGCTTTTTGGGGTGTTTTTTTTTTTTTCATTTATGAGAACACGTGAAAAACCTTCTGCACAGTTACTTGAATTGGAATGTTATTGAAATAGCTATCAGTGCATTCTCACAGAATGAATAAAATATTGAATTTAACTGAATCGAAAATCACGGCTAGCCTAAATTTGGGAGTTTTAAATTGGCAAAAGTGTTGCCAACTGTTAGCATCAACACATTTTACTCTAACGGTTTCCCTGGCTTTTAGAATGTGGTCTTGTTTTGGACTTCATCGTGTGTGGTTGGAAAAATTGGAAGATCTGCTGGCATGGCCACAATCCTGTTGCGGAAAAGGCAGAATACCCAAGCTTGAATACTAAGAAAGAGCTTGAAAAAGCAGGGGTGGTTTGCATAGGATTGCCCAAATTTGGTTATTGCTAAGGAGAACATGCCAAGTGGCCCTTTGCGGTGGGAATCCTGGCTGTTTCACACCCTGTTAAATTCTGCAGTGTAAAAGCCTGTGGGGGGAAGTATCAGGCTTAAGGTGGAAAACTTTTATTCTGACCTTGAAATGCTTGGCTAGCCTTATGCAACCTATCAATTCTGACCATTTCTCTCTTGTTCTGAGCAATGGCTCGGGGAACCGGGGTGAAGTAGACCACCCATTAAAATTGAAACTGAATTTCCTTTGTGGTGGGATCTGTGAGATTTCCAGCTCTAACATTGATTGACAAGCATGGGATGACTTCTGTAGATTAGTTTGATATGAATATATCACCATTTTGAGCTGCTCTCATTCTTGATTTTTTTGTTCCTTTTCCTATTTTTTTTAATCCCAGTACTATTTCACAAATAAAATTTGATCAAATATTAGAAATTTTGTCCTCAAACTTCAATTCTAGTCAGACTGTAAGGTAACCTGAGAAAGCAGAAATTATGTGATTAATTTTAAAGTATGTTTGGGTTTGCTATATGTGGAATACATGTTTTTAACCAGACTGAACTATTATGTTAAAAATGTTTGAACCACTGAATCACATTTTAAATTAATTACCTATGTAATTTTGTTCATATTGGCATGATGCATGGTTCCCTTCTCGCTTCAATCCAAGAAAAATAAGAATGCATGTTTCCAAAGAGAAAGGGTCCAAATGTAAGTAAATATATATCTTTAAGCACTGGTTATCTGTTTAGAAATCAGATGCCACAAATAACATGTTCTAAAATTAGGTAATCATATTTTTAAACACAGTAAATACAAGGGATGCCATGCAGAACCTGAAAATTATTTGTCTTCAAATACACTCATTTAAGTCGCTAAATATAATTGTATTTTTATTTTTTAAGGTGACAAGAACATGAGACCACCAAAGTAAATTATAAATATAATAATAAATGTAATCTATCTTGAATAAATACAGTTAAGAGTGATCAACTTTAACAGTTGGTTAGTAGGTTTGGATTTATGTAGGTATCTCAAAAAATATTCGTAACACTTATGAATCAAATTGTTATGAATTAATTAATAGGGAACTAGAGAATTGGAGAAGGAAAGTTGGTGAACAGAGATTACACCCCTGGAATTATTCATAACTGAATTTGAGATGATTCTATCTCGTGTGCTATATAGAATCTGCCTTTGAATACCTCACTGACACTGATACTTCTTATCAGTGAAGAAAGCTGTATTGACCTTAGGAGCAAAGAGATAATTTGGAGGAAATCATAGCAACACTTCAGTGATCGTTCTAATATACCTATCATTTTTATGAAAGAGCCTCTGTGGGGAGTTGGTGACTTCATGATACGATTTCTGAACCTTTAGTTTCTAAAATGATACAATCTCATGGAATTTATAAGAGATGGGGTCACAAAGCCAGACATAATTTTAGGCTTAATAATCGGTTTAGGTTCCTCAGAGTGCAGAAGTGAGAAAATCCCAATTGATTTTAAAGGTAGCAAGAGTTTCTATCTAAAACTAATAATGCGGTTGGCCCTTTAGTGAACATAATTAGATCTGGCTACCAAGATGATCACCAGGACATCCTGCGGGTGAGTCGTGGCTCATGGCCAACAGTGCAGCACAATTCATAGGACCTGTTTAAAAGCAACTGACACCAAAACAAAACCAAGAACACCTTAAAATATCTTCTATCTTGTGAATCAATGCTACAAAATCCTTTTTGGTTTTATGTTCCTTTGTTTCGGTTATTTTAGTATCTACCAAACAACGACACGACTAGAGAGGTCCACAGAGATAGTATGTGATTTGGGGACGATTGTTTCCAAGTTGAGGGCACTTTGCCTTCCCATCATTTACAAAGTAAGAGGATATTAACCAGACAGCTCACTTTCCTGCAGCCTGATTTATGCATCATTAGAAGTCCAGGAAACATCTCTGGTATAGCAGTCATCTGTGTTTTCAAATTTAGTAGCTTGTTTTCTAAGACCTCTGAATATACCGTGTTAGATATGCAAGCTGGGTGATCCTTAGTGGTTCCTTGAGATCTTATGCCTAGTGGTGTGTCTTTTAGGTGTTAAGAGACTCCCTCTTGGTATTGTCTCTCGGCAAAAGGTGACTTTGTGACAAGGACATTAAAAACAATATCAATTCCTACAATGTACAGAAGACAGATTAGACTTGGAAAACACTGTGTGATTATCTGGTCATGTGGCTACAACGTGTAGGCTTGTAACTAATTAGAGTACCCTGCCATCTCAACACCAGACATCTCCCCCAGGCCTCGTCAGAGGTAAAAGACATTCTTCTCTCAGATGCTTTCGGTCATAAGTTTCTTCTTGAAGTTGACAGGAACATAAAAACTACACCACATTTAATTTTTCATGGGAGAAATACTTATATTTTCAGAACACATAGCCCCTAATTAGAGTAAATTACTCCTGATGGAATAAGCATTCTGCAAAAGCAGGAAAGAAACCGAATTTAATTTCCCAGGGCCATAGGGAGGTCTTGACTATTCAAAAACTGTCTCTAAATCTTGGGAACTATGCTTTCAAGGGCTAAGCTAATAGAACAGAGCAGGAAATAAGCCTGATTAGCATTTTGTAAGTAATTTTGAGCACAAAAGATATATTTACAATAATAGCCAAGACTTATCATCTACAATTGAACTCAACACTGGCAAAAAGGAAAAAAGTAAATTGAATCCATTAAAATGACATCAAATAAATTATGATATCCATTTTCTTGTACACTGCTTATCACTTCTTAATTTTAAAAAAATTGGTCGGTTATCTCTAGATCCTAATAAGGGGAATGGGTTAGCATTGATTTGGACGGCTTATGAAACATTTATATACACATTATTCACTTCTTCTTAATTCGTAACACAGATTTCTCAAGGCTCCTCACTTTAGTACAGCTTGTCAGTCCCTGCTGTCTATAATAAGGGGGCCTGGAAGGGCGTATTGTTGTGTTTTTTTTCCTAAACAATTTAAAAATATAACCTCTGGCTTTTTTCTAAGGAATTACTTTGCAACCTTCCACTTGGCACAGGATAATCGAAGCAATTTTGAAGAAACACACTGATGGCACTCAGTAAATGTAAATCTAATAACCATATTATTCACCAGGTTTGGAAAGGAAACAAGAGATTTTTATGGGGCTATGATTACAATCAAGGGAACAAATAATGCTTTTTAATAGAATTTTAATACATGTCCCTCCCCCACCTTCCCCCATTAACAACATGTGCTAACTATCCCTGAGTTTTCTCTGTCTTGGTTACTCGTGGTACTTTAAAATCAAGACAGCTCTGGGAGAAAATCAAGCTTTCACTTTCTGTTGAGCACCTGTTCTCATCTTGAACTTTCAGAAGCAATGAGAAGTCAGAGGTATCCTCTTCTTTTTTTCCTGTTTTTTTTTCTTATGTTCAATTAGCCAGCATATCATTAGTTTTTGATGTAGTGTTCAAGGATTCATTAGTTGCTTATAAAACCCAGTGCTCATCACATCATGTGCCTTCCTTGATACCCATCACCCAGTTACCCCATCCTCCCATCCCCCCTCCCTTCTGTAACCCTCAGTTTGTTTCCCTGAGTCCAGAGTCTCTCGTGGTTTGTCTCCCTCTCTGATTTCTTCCCATTCAGTTTTTCCTCCCTTCCCCTGTGGTCCTCTGTGCTATTCCTTATGTTCCACATATGAGTGAAAGCAGAGAAAGACAATTACCATATGGTACCCTCTTTTCCCGGACCTACAGGGACAGATTTGCCATTTGCAGTCTACTTTGCGGCATCTTGTAGGTGTCTGTGATGGCCACACGGAGTCACTCTCTAAAGACTCATTTGTGCCTCTTGCCCATATCTAAGGGTGATCTACAAAGGCTTATTTCTATCCACCAGCCACTCTTTCTGCTGTTCTGATAAAGCCAGTAATTCGGTGAAATCTGTACATACAACCATACCATCCTGTAGAAATATTAAATTAAACAAGAATCTTATGCAGAAAAAAAAAAATTGATGGCTTTGGCAGAGACACTAAAGCATGTGGAAATTGAGATGATTAAAGGAAAAGCAGTTATCACTTCGGTGACCGAAGTGCTTTCACATATGTTGGCTGTCTTACGGAACCAACCATCTGTGACTCCACAGGCCATGTCCCATATATTTGTTGCAGTTCCTGATGGTTTCTATGCCAACAGTAGATTATTGTATTCCACTGGAACTAATCCCTTCCTTTTCCAAACTACCAGGATGCTTTACTCATATCCCTTGTATAGTACTTGCTCTGTAGGTTATATTACAGTTATTTGTGTCTTATCTACTATATTATAGACAATTAGGATCAGGAACTGGCTCATGGCTTTGTATACCTTTAGTGACTTATTTACTGGGCAGGATCAATAAGTATCTGTTGATGGATCCATGACTCTGTTTACAGGTCCAATTTTGACTCAAAGACAGATACGTATAGGTTATTATATTAAGAGTGCTTTAAAAACGTCCTTTTGCTTTTACCTAAAAGACTGCTAGGTGGGCCGGTTCTGAGGTGAAAATAGAATGTAGTTCAGAACGTTTTTTTCTTTTTTTCCTTTTGTTCTATAAGCTTACCTGTGTATATGATCTCTATGCCTGATGTCCATCAGTAATTCATACCAGATTACTTTAATAGATAGCACATTACAAGTGTGGTTGTAGTTTCCAGCTATTCATTTTACTTAACTTTTTGTGGAGAAAAAGTTTTCTTATTCTTTTCCTCTGATACATCATCTCCGTCCTTTCTAGAATTTTCTTTTTCCAACACTAATAAAAGAGACTTAGTTTCTTGGTCACTAAGTGTTGTGTTTTTGGTTTTGTTTTTTTTGGGGGGGGTTTGGTTTTGGTTTTTTTTTTTTTTTTTTTTTGCATTTATTCATTTAACTGGAAAAATTTAAAAATAATGGAGAAATCTAAAATTATTAGTTAGGCATGTGTTCCTTGTTAGGTAAATTTACCTCACTAGACTCTCTCATGTGAGTAAGACATGTTAAAATATACAAAAGAGAGAAAAAGACTAACATATGGGTATAGTAGAAATATAAAGGGATAGCACAAAAATGAAAATTAAAAAAAAAACATTAAAACATAAAAGTAATATTAACAACCAAAACCTCACATTCTCAAGTGGTTATTAAGGATCATGCTACACTCTCAATTTTTCTGCCCTAAACTTGTTCATAGTGCACACTGCCGTGTGTATTTTATTATTTAAAATGTACTTAAAATAGCAATCAGAAAAAGGCAAACCATGCTGATGTCATGTTTACTGTTTTATCCTGCGAATCAATTGCTAGTGAGTTGTTTTTCCCTTTTGTGTGTGTGTGTGTTTAGGTGAGGTCACTTTGTTTGGTTTCTGTCCTCTGTATCTCTGTTAACATCTGAACCTCAGGAGAAGTTACCTTTAAATTGGCAGCTGTATCTTGGCCATGCAATTTGCTGATTCTCCTTCGTAGCCCTTCATCCCTCAGAAAAGGATTTGCTAAACCAAGTCTCACCTGTGCAGAAACATGGCACTGGTCACCAGCTGTTCAAGGCAATGACTTGGAACAATTGAAGGACTCCAGGAATTTTGTCTCTACACAATTTACTTAAAATCAGTTGTTTCTTGAAAACATGTACACTTTCTCCATCTGTCATTTACATATATGCTAAACTATCCCCGTATTTTGAAAAAGCGTATCTATCAATCACCCTTCTATTTGGCCTGGAATGAACATGGGTGGGAAAGACCCCAACAC